>NC_054479.1:106529868-106832899 GCF_017639515.1 Carcharodon carcharias | reverse complement strand
AATGTTAGATACTGTGAGATAAAGAGCAAGGGGCTTGGTGCAGGTGGCTGTATTTGAGAAGTCAATTTCATGATCAACAGATGATTGGGAGACCAGGTAATAATTGCGTTTAGAGGTAATAAGAACTTTGAATGCTGCAGGTGCTTTGCTAGGATCAAAGGTGTGCAATGAGTAGAATATGGGATGTAAAGCTCAGTTCAAGTTCATTTGAACTCATAATCTAGGGCTGCAAGGAAGCGCTTTTCAACACTTCAATGAAGCATTAAGCCAAGGTTCTATCTATTTGCTCCAAAGCAGATTACACATATTTGGGTAACCTTTTGGCCTATCCCTTATTCTTACACTGAAACTCCATAACAGCCTCTACCTGCCCCTTCCAGAGATTTTATCTCCACATCCAATGGAAGTAACTCAAGTGATATAATATGTAGGTAGATGTCATTACAGCTCAGTAACTACCCTGCAATGAGCCTTTCAAACCCTTAGTCATTTATACCCTTTTCCTAGTGAGCTAACTCAGCACCAAATGTCCAATTCTGGTAATCAGACTGCTGGATGTATTCTCCACTTCTCTCTAAATTCACTCCTTAAAATCTGCCACTTTGACCAAGTTTTTGGTCAACTGTCCTAATGTCTCCCTTACTGGTTCAGAGTTAACTTTTGTCTGACAATGCTCCTGTGAAGTCTGTCGAGATATGTTATTATGTTAAAGGTGCTATATAAATGAGAGTTATCATTGTCTATTCATCATCTCATTACTGCAAGCAGATACAAAGTTCCAGCTCTTTAAAACATTGATTCCATTTAAACCAAGGACTTCCAAGTGTGACTGTTGCAGCACAAATTGAGCTTTACTCAAAAACTAAAACAAAGCTGAACTATTCAAATGCTGATCCGAGTCGACAGTTACCCAGATTCAAGAGCATGAAATCCAGTCATTCTGTACGCAGTCTCTGGCTGAAAAAATGCCAGGTATAGCTCATATGTTAGTGGTAATGTGATGTAGGTTTCCTGGCCCTTGCCACAGCAGTGTTGCGCAAGAGAAGGTGGAAATCTGAAAGCCAGCAGAAAGCAGCAAGCTTTCTTTTTTAAATAAATCAATTTGCTCCTTATGGATGCTTGTTTCATTGCTTAGTGTCCCTCAACATTGAAGCAGTTAGGTCAGATCAAAGGGTAACACAAGTCAACTACAGAGTGGGATTGGAGACACATGTAAGCCCTTCACATACATTTGTTCTTCTGCCAAGCCACAATTAGGAGATTTGTTGACTTCAATCTTTTATCATCAGAATCTAGAAGGAGAAGGCTGAGAGGCAACCTTACAGGAGTCTTTAAAATTGTGAAGGGGTTTGATAGGGTAAACAGAGATGTTTCCACTTGTTTTGGATTCTGACTATAGGGGCCAGAAAAAATAAGATAGTCATTAATAAATCTAATAGGAAATTCAGGGTAAGCTTTATCCAAAGAGTGGTGCAAACTTGGAACTTGCTCCCACAAGGAGCAGCTGCAGTAAATAGCATAGATGCGCTTAAGGAGAAACTAGATAAGTACACGAGACAGAAAGGAATAGAAGGGTATGTCAATAGGGCAAGATGAACAATAATAATGAGATTCCTGTGACATCTACCTGAACAGGCACATTTGCTACTCCAACAGCAGACCTGGAAGGGGCAGACAAGCCTTTAAGATCACAAACCAAGATTCACTGAAGGTCTCATCAGAGACTAAAGCCTTCAATGGGCAGTGAGGCCAGAATGGAAGGTGTGAAGGCCACTACACAGCTCCCTCTTGCCACAGGGGCATCTCAGAACAATATTGTTGCTTTGCCAGGCACACTACCACATTCCCCATGAAAGTGGAAATGACATGGGCAGGAATAAGAAAAAGGAAATGGGATCAATGCCCCCTCTAAGCTGCATGAGACCATGCAGCAACTTGGAAGGTTTGGAGCAAGTCACACACAACTTGCCTCACTTTCAAATACTAGCACAAAAAAATTAATAGGTACTGTGCATTAAAATGAACAGGCTGCATACAATGCAGGGGGAACATTGATGGGAACAGCACCCTCCATCAGAATTTGCATTTCGTGAATAGCAGAAAAACAGGCATCCCTGTGGGGGCAGAGAGAGGGAAATCCTGGTCTAGGTGTTGAGACAGCAATTGGCTTCAGCACTCCATGTTTCCACAGCAATCTTGCCCAATTTAGTGTGGGATCAGAGAGAAAAAAAACTGCCCCGTTAGCATTCAGATTTGTAAGTAATTAGGGTCCATGGTCAAGTTGAAAACAAGTAAGGAGATGCTGAGGGTATTTTGGTGGCGGTGACTTAAGGCTGTCTACAACTCAATAATATGAGGCACTCAGTTGACAAGATAGTCTGAGGTAGTTTATGAACAACAGTCCAAGACTGAAGCAGCCAGTGATCTGGAGAGCAGGAAAAAATCTGTAATGGGTGTGACCTTTACTGCCCCAATCTATGGGATCTCACTTCTTATTGGGTTTAGCACAATTCTTTGGAGTAGCCACATTTCAATCTTGATGTTTGCTGTCTTCAGCTGGGAATTGGTTTCAGGAGCACTGTCAATCAACTTACCCATTCTCCTTATTAATAAAGCATTTGGAAAACCCATTGTTTACAAAGAAACAACACAGACACATATATCCAGAATTGTGTCACCTGTGTGTGGCAACACCATGGTGAAAATAACATGTCACTCCTCTTTCCAAAATGCAAAAAGTTTCCCAAATACCAATTTCCTGAAGAAAATGGCCCTTCAAAAGGCAGTAAGGAAAATCACATGGCAAAACACTGAAAATGAATTTACTTATATGGTTTTCTCATTTTCTTTTACAATATCATAAGCTACAAAATTTATTTGAGTCAATACACAAGAACCACAATGAATTATATAATAACTTAATAATTTTGCACTAATTTGCAAATATTCACAGGAAGCAATCAAATATATAGTTCTTCAATGAAAAGTTTTAAAAACTTCTGTCCTAAGCAAAACTCAATCAGCAAACTTTAAAATGAGATGTGAAGAAATTAATGCAATGGTAATTCAAAATAGTATTTCAAGGCTAGCTTACTGAATAGTTCATCTTTCTTTGAAGCATAATTCCTAGCAATATATTCTATTACCAAGGTACCATAAAAAAATGCATTCAGATTTTTGCTGCGGCAAGTTATTTGTGAAAGCAACAGGAAATTCTTACGCATCAACCAGCTTGTTCTGCTCGAGTACAACCACCTCGAAGCAGCAGCTCAAACTTCGTGAGAAGTTGCTTGAGCATCAACGTGAAAATTCTGTTTCCTATTTTCTTAACCTTTAATTAAATATTGTGCATTGGTTTTGATTTTGGCACAAGACAAGTAGGCAGATGCATTATTGAACCACTTTAAGATGTCAATTGGTTTCACAAGTTTTGTTTTAGAACTGTTTAGAGTCACGTCTGATTAGAGATCATAGTGAATTCACCGATCCCGCACTCCCACTGAGGCTTTAAACCTTTGAGTATGGCTGCCTGTTGGGAGCATGGGATAAGCAAATATACCTTCAACTGATAAGTCTTTGAAGACTAAAAGTGAAGCATTGCAAATGCTGGAAACAGCAGGTTGTATGACAACACAAGTTAACCTAAACGTTAACTTTAACTTCCTCCCTCCACAGATGCTGCCTGATCAAGCTTGTGTGTTCTCATGTTTATGAACACATGCTGCAAGGTTTCAGCTATGCACCAATAAAAAAACATCTAATTTTTCATTTCTACTTTATATTTTCCCCCAACATACTGTCATTCTATCCCGCTATTTTGGAGATTTTCTTCCTTTTTAAGCATCAAATGCTATCTGAGTTTCAAACCCCATTGCATAATTTTTAACTAAACCCAGCAGTTCAAGAAGCCAATTTACCACCACCTTCTCAGGAGCAATTTGGGATGGGCAATAAATGTTGGCCTGGCCAGCGACACCCCACACCCCGTGAACAAATAAAAAAACCCAGAAGATAAAAAAGCTTGGATCCAGCAAGAGAAGGTGTAATTGACAGAACTGAAGCCTGGATTTTCCCATCAGCATTATTTTCAATGCCAGCATTAGCCAGGTTAAAATGAATGAATTCATTGGGAAATCTAGGGTCTAGCATCAGAGTGGAAAACCAAAGTTGCAGCCCCTTTTGTGCCCTCCACTAAAACTGAGTTCTTTATCAACCTTTCATTCCACACAGTAGGATGTTGAAACTGGATTTTCCAGAGATTCATATTGACTATTAGCAGCTGGTAAATCTAACTTAAGATTTCCATCTGCACAACAAAATCAGTTAATTTGCAACAATATCAACATTAAGGCTTTGGAATAGAGCCAACCTCTTGCCATATTGAACATGAGGCTAAAACAGTAGCAAGATATCTTTAAAGTCTTTTTGTACAGTGCGGTTTCTAGGGCACAGAATGTACTCTGGGTGGGGGACTTCAATATCTATCACCAAGAGTAAATCAGGAGCACCCCCACTGACTGAGCTCTCCAAGTCCTCAAGGGCATATCTGCTAAAGTGGGCTTGTGGCAGGCAGTGAGAACACAATATGAGGTGAAGCTACAATACAGGACTACAAGCATGCAACGGCATGTTCTGGACAGAGCTAAGCAATCTTACAACCAACAAATGACATAAAAGCTCTGCAGACCTGCAATATCTAGTCATAAATGGTGATGGGCAATTAAACAACTGACAAGAGGAGGAGGCTTCACAAACATCCCAGCATTTCAGTGCAAAAGACAAGGCTGAAGTGTTGCAACCATCTTCAACCAGAAGTGCTGAGTGGATGATCCATTTCTGCCTCCTCCTGAGGTCCTCAGCAAAATAGGTACCATTTCGATTCATACCACATTTTATCAAAAACAGCTGAGCACGCTGAAAACAGCAAAACATTCCATTCCATGAGGACTCGAAACGTCAACTGTGCTCTTCTCCACCAAAGCTGCCAGACCTGCTGAGTTTTTCCAGGTATTTCTATTTTTGTTTTTGTTTTAAAACATTCCATTTGTTCAAGGTGAGGGGCAGGAGGTTTAGGGGGGATGTGAGGAAAAACTTTTTTACCCAGAGGATGGTGATGGTCTGGAATGCACTGCCTGGGAGGGTGGTGGAGGCGGGTTGCCTCACATCCTTTAAAAAGCACCTGGATGAGCACTTGGCACGTCATAACATTCAAGGCTATGGGCCAAGTGCTGGTAAATGGGATTAGGTAGGTAGGTCAGGTGTTTCTCACGTGTTGCTGCAGTCTCGATGGGCCGAAGGGCCTCTTCTGCACTGACTGAGCTCTCCAAGTCCTCAAGGACATATCTGCTAAAGTGGGCTTGTGGCAGGTGGTGAGAACACAATATGAGGTGAGCTACAATACAGGCTTCTGTGATTCTACAGTGAAGACTTGTGCTCCAAAATTAGACATGCCCCTGGCCACGTTGTTCCAGTACTGTTACAACACTGACATCTCCCCCAACAATGTAAATTTGGCCAGTTAAGTCCTGTGCACAAAAAGCAGGACAAATCCAATCCAACAAATTACCATTCCATCTCAAATAAGCTTCCATCAACAAAGTGATGGAAGCTATAAAGCACTTACTCACCAATAACCTGCTCACCAATGTCCAGTTTCAGGTTAACAAGGACCAGTCGGCTCAAGACTCATCACAGCCATGACACAAGCATGAACAAAAGTGCTGAATTTCAGAAGTGAGATACTGCCTTGATGTCAAGGGCAGTCAATGACTGAACGTGGCTTCAAGGAATCCTAGCAAAATTAATGTTAGTGGGAGGGGAAATGTTAGAGGGGAAATAAAGCTCTACAAGAATGGGAGTCACACCTGGCACAAAGAAAGAGGATTGTGGTTGTTGGATGCCAATCATCTCAGTCCCAGTCATCGCTGCAAGACTTCCTCAGGGTCATGTCCTAAGCACAACCATCTTCAGCTGCTTCATCAATGACCTCCCCACCTGCATCAAAAGGTCAGAAGTGGGGATGTTCGCTGGATGCAGTGTTTAGTTCCATTTGTAAAATTCCTCAGATAACAAAGCAGCGCCTGTTTATATGTAGTAAGGCCTGGACAACATTCAGGTTTGGTTTGATAAGTGGCATGTAACATTCATTCCACACAAGTGCCAGGTAAGACCATCTCCAAGTACAGAAAACCTAACCATCTCCCTTTGACATTTCAATGCCATTATCATTGCTGAATCCCCCACTATCAATTCATCCTGGGGTGACCATTAACCAGAAACTTAACTGGGCCAGCCACATAAATACTGTGGCAACAAGAGTAGGTCAGAAGCTGGGAATTCTGCAGCATTCACCTCCTCACTCCACAAAGCCTGTCCACCATCTACAAATCACAAAGTCAAAAGTGTGATGGAACAATATGTGATAGAACTCCCCACAACGCCTGGATGAACGCAGCTCCAACAACACCAGCAGCACAACACCATCCAGAATAAAGAAGCCCGCTTGATCAAGTGGCTCAACCACCACCTTAAATATTCACTCCATCCAACAACAGCGCACAGTAGGAACAGTGTGTATCATCTACCAGATGCACTGCAGCAACTCACCAAGGCTTCTTAGACAGCACCTTACAACCTGCGACCTCTACCACCTAGGAAAACAAGGGCAGCAGGCACATGGAAACACCACCATCTGCAAGCTCCCATCCAAGTCGCACATCATCTTGACTTGGAAATATATCACTGTTACTTCACTGTCACTGGGTCAAAAACCTGAAACTCACTTCTAAACAATATTGTGAGTGTAAAAACAAAGATAAAAACATAAAACTGCGGATGCTGGAAATCCAAAACAAAAACAGAATTACCTGGAAAAACTCAGCAGGTCTGGCAGCATCAGCGGAGAAGAAAAGAGTTGACGTTTCGAGTCCTCATGACCCTTCAACAGAACTAGGTATTTTGGGTGTACCAATAGCACATGGACTGCAGAGGTTCAAGGACGCAGCTCACCACCACCTTCTCAACGGCAATTAAGAGATGGGAAATAAATGCTGGTCTTGCCAGCGATGCTCACATGCCATGAACAAAAAATTCAAAACTTCAACCTTTTGACAAATTGGCTTTAGCGGCAGGTGCATGAAGCTCCTGAAAGAGATACACAATTTCAGCACAGGGTGGAGAAGGAGGGTAATTACTGGAGCCCAGGCTTGCAGTGAAAACACTCACATATCCACAGTGCATATCAGAAAATAGTGACAGTTGAGCTTCTGATTTCCAACATGACCACATACCTGTAAAATAACACCTTGGATATAAACACTTCCACCAGCTATGCATGAGCAGTAAGAGACATGAAAATTCATTCATTTGGTGAACTTTAAAATGTGATGCTATTCTCTTTGATGATTTCACAATCCTTATAGATTTACTTCCTCTCTGAGAGGCATGCAGGAAATGTTTTTTTTTAAATTCATTCATGGTATGTGGGCTTCGCTGGCTGGGCCAACATTTACTGCCCATCCCTAGTTGCCCTCAAGAAGGTGGAGGTGAGCTACCTTCTTGAACCGTTGTAGTCCATTTAATGTAGGTACAGCCACAGTGCTGTTAGGAAGGGAGTTCCAGGATTTTGACTCAGCGGCAGTGATGGAACGGTGATATATTTCCAAGTCAGGATGGTGAGTGATTTGGTGGGGAACTTCCAAGTGGTGGTGTTCCCATCTATCTGCTGCCCTTGTGGTAGTGGTCATGCATTTGGAAGGTGCTGTTGAAGGAGTCTTGGTGAATTCCTGCAGTGCATCTTGGATGTGGTGGAGGGAGTGAATGTTTGTGGATGGGTTGCCAATCAAGCGAACTGCTTTGTCCTGGGTGGCGTCAAGCTTCTTGAGTGTCGTCGGAGCTGCACTCATCCAGGCAAGTGGAGGCTATTCCATCACACTCCTGACTTGTGCCTTGTAGATGGTGGACAGGCTTTGGGGAGTCAGGAGGTGAGTTGCTCATCATACAATTCCTAACCTCTCGCCTGTTCATGGAGTCACATATTTATATGGCTAATCCAGTTCAGTTTCTGATCAATGGTGACCCCCAGGATGTTGATAGTGGGGGGATTCAGTAAAGGTAAGGCCATTGAACATCAAGGGGTGATGTTTGGATTCTCTCTTGTTGGAGATGGTCATTGCCTCGCACTTGTGTGATGCGAATGTTACTCATCATTTGTCAGCCCAAGCCTGCATATTGTCCAGGTTTTGATGCATTCGGACATGGACTGCTTCAGTAATTGAAGAGTTGCGAATGGTGCTGGACATTGTACAATCATCAGCGAATATCCCCACTTCTAACCTTATGATGGAAGGAAGATCATTGATAAAGCGGCTGAAGATGGGTGGGCTGAGGACACTACCCTGAGGAACTCCTGCAGTGATGTCCTGGAGCTGAGATGACTAACCTTCAACAACGACAACCACCTTCCTTTATGCTAGGTATGACTCCAACCAGTGGACAGTCCCACCCTCCCCGATTCCCACTGACTCCAGTTTTGTTGGGGCTCCTTGATGCCACACTCAATCAAATGCTGCCTTGATGTCAAGAGCAGTCACTATCACCTCACCTTGGGAGCTCAGCTCTTTTGTCCATGTTAGAACCAAGGCTGGAATGAGGTCAGGAGCTGAGTGACCCTGGAAGAACCCAAACTGGGTATCAGTGAGCAGGTTATTACTAAGCAAGTGGCACTTCGTAGCACAGATGATGACCCCTTCCATTACTTTACTGATGATCGAGAGTAGACTGACGGGGGCAGTAACTGGCTGGATTGGGTTTGTCCTGCTTTTTGTGTACAGGACATACCTGGGCAATTTTCCACACAGCCAGGTAGATGCCAGTGTTGTAGCTGTACTGGAACAGCTTGGCTAGGGGAGCGGCATCTTCTGGAACACAAATCTCCAGTTCTATTGCCGGAATATTGCCAGGGCCGATAGCCTTTGCAATATCCAGTGTCTTCAGCCGTTTCTTCATATCACGTGGAGTGAATCCAGTTGGCAGAAGACTGGCATCTGTGATGCTGGGGGCCTCTGGAGACTGAGATGGATCATCCACTCGGCACTTCTGGCTGAAGACTGTTGCAAATAATTCAGCCTTATCTTATGCACTGATGTGTTGGGCTCCCTCATCATTGAGGATGGGGATATTTGTGGAGCCTCCTCCTCCTCCAGTGAGTTGTTTAACTGTCCACCACCATTCATGGCTGGACAAGGCAGGGCTGCAGAGCTTACATCTGATCCGTTGGTTGTGGAATCACTTAGCTCTATACCTGCTACTTATGCTGTTTGGCATACAAGTAGCTCTGTGTTGTAGTTCACCAGGTCAACACTTCAATGTTAAGTATGCCTGGTACTGCTCCTGGCATGCCCTCCTGCGCTCTTTATTGAATCAGAGTTGATCCCCTGGCTTGGAGGTAATGCCAGATTGTGGGATATGCCGAACCATGAGGTTACAGAACGTGGTCGAATACAATTCTGCTGCTGATGGCCCACAGCGCTTCATGGATGCCCAGTCTTGAGTTGCTATATCTGTTTGAAACCTACTCCATATAGCACGGTGGTAGTGCCACACATGATGGAGGGTATCCTCAGTGTGAAGACGGGACTTCATCTCCACAAAGACTATGCGGCGGTCACTCCTGCCAATACTGTCACGGAGAGATGCATTATGCAACAGGGAAATTGGTGAGGACGAGATCAAGTATGTTTTCCCTGCTGGTTGGATCCCTCACCACCTGCCACAGGCCCATTCAGCAGTTCAGTCTGTACGGATGCTACCTGACCATTCTTGGTGATAGATATTGAAGTCCCCCACCCAGAGTACATTCTGCACCCTTGCTTCCCCTAAGTGGTGTTCAACATGAGGAGCACTGTGTCATCAGCTGAGGGAGGGTGGTACATGATAATCAGCAGGAGGTTTCCTTGACCATGTTTGACCTGATGCCATGAGACTTCATGGATCTGGAGTTGATGTTGAGGACCAGGGCAACTCCTTCCCGACTGTATACCACTGTGCTGCCACCTATGCTGGGCTGTCCTTCCGTTGGGACGGGACATACCCAGGGACGGTGATGGTGGTGTCTGGGACATTATCTGTAAGGTATGATTCAGTGAGGATGACTATATCAGGCTGTTGCTTGACTAGTCGGTGAGACAGCTCTCCCAATTTTGGCACTAGTCTCCAGATGTTAGTAAGGAGGATTTTGAGGATCGACAGGGCTAAGATTACCATTGTCGTTTCCGGTGCCTAGGTCAACGCCGGGTGGTCTGTCCGGTTTCAATCCTTTTTTATGACTTTGTAGCGGTTTGTGAGAACTGAGTGTCTTTCTAGGCCATTTCAGAGGGCATTTAAGAGTCAACCACATTGCTGTGGGTCTGGAGTCACATATAGGCCAGACCAGGTAAGGACGACAAATTTCTTTCCCTAAAGGGCATTAGTGAGCCAGATGGGTTTTTACAACAAGCAACAGTGGTTTCATGGTCAGCATTAGACTTTAAATTCCAGATTTTTACTGAATTCAAATTGCACCATCTGCTGTTGTGTGATCCAAACCTGGGTCCCCAGAGCATTACCCTGGGTCTCTGGGTTACTAGTTTTCCTGCTAGTTAAAATGCACAGAATTAGACAATAAACAGTTATAATCAACACTGATGAGACCCTAAGTCAATAATTATTCATTAATATTGACCATAACATTTACTACAAGAAATATCTTGGTTTGAAACAACAAGGGAAGCAGAAACTTAGGTACTTCCAGCAGTTTACCAAGAATCTGACCAAGGCAGCAAAGAAACATCTATTAGCAGCCTGGCTAATAAGGGATTCCAATATATACCAAGTACAACAGAATAAATGCCTTCCGAAAGTAAATAATATTCTCTGTAAACATTGACTGCTTTACAATTAGAACTCAAAATAAAAAGCATAATTCAGATCACATCTGTATCTCTCTCAGTAGTAAAAATGGAACACCTAACATTTGTTTAAATAAGCTGTATCCAAATAAGGCATTTAGAATTCATTCTCTAGCAGGTTTTCAAATCATTTAGATAAATTAAGAAACTTAGAAATCTTGTTAGAACATGAATGCACACACCTTGGCAGTTAGTGAATTATGCTGATGCATGCTGGATAATGTGACACATGCTCAGACTGGGGGTACCAAGTGAATTGCATGCATAGAGTGATACTTATTGGAAAAATATCAACTGCAAGTCCAAGCTTTTCAGCAGGGTTGGTTGGGGCCTTCAAATTTAAAAATACTCAAAAGACACGGGAGACAATTTTAGCGTTAAGATCAATTATGCTATTTGTGAAGTATGCATTTTTCTAGGTAAGTTACAAACCTTACTTTGAGCCCTTAGTCAGCAGGCTAAAGGGGGAAAATGACAGGTGAAAACGTTTTCAAAAAATACGTTGAACGATTGGATTAGTACACTTTCTTTCTTTTATTGGTTCAATATAAGCTACCTGAAATGCAGCCACCTATCTGCCTTGAGTTGCAATTTATTGTGCAGTTATATCTCACAAAACAAAATTGGCAATAAATTTTGCAATTTTACTGAGGAATCCCTTCATACCCCTCTGGAAAATGTAAACCACCAATCAATAGCTAAATCCATGCATTGTTGATTGTTTTTATATATCTTTAAAAGCTTTATCATCAGTGTTTCTTTAGTTACTTTCCTTGCTTTTGATTTGTGCATTTGCTATCTTTTCAGTTACAATTTGTTATTGTTGATTAATTCAAATAAAACAGTGTGTGATAAAGCAAGAGTGAAGTCACTGTGTGATGGGAAAATGACAAATATGAAGTTCAGGGAAATGCAGTTTTTTATGCAGATCGTAACATTGAAGTTTGGATTACAAACTGCACCATACAACATACATACTTAAATTTTTACAGACATAAATATTTGTCTCATCTTTCAATCAATATTTTTGATTTCACGTTTAACTAGTGAATGAATAATTCAATTTGGTTGTATACAAATAATTTCGATTGAAGTATAGCTTATAAACATTTAGATTGCAATTTGAAATTTCTTGGGTAACTATTTATCATATTAACAGATTTGACTGTTAAATATAAACTGACTTATTTAAATTGAGTTGAACAGATACTTAAGCTCAACATAGTTTAAGGGAAAATGTGCACAATTACAATCAGTCATGCCTTAAGTTGGTTTTTAAAACTTTTTAGTTCACCAAAAATTGTGTTTTATGAAATCATATATTTCTATGGTTTACTGTACTTCTGCTAAGAAAAAACTTCTGGAAATTTTGTGCTCAAAAAATGAAGGACATTAATTTTGCAGAAAACATTTTTCTTTTCATGTACCCGAAATCCACATCAAGCATCCCTCAATATTGCATGATTAGAGGGAGAATAATGCTCCCTCTACTCTGTCCCAACAATTCACTTCAGCCTAGACATCATGAGGTCCCTAAATGTGCACTTGTAACATTTTTCCACTTACCATAAAGTCACTCAGTAGCATTAGAGCAAGGTACAGTACAGGGGGCAGTTTTATAATGTGTATAATCCTTGCAATGAATTTAGTTGAGACTACCTAAATTCATTTCATATGCATAGTTTGCAGCCAAAGAAAATTTTATGCCAATTTGAAGGAAAAGGCCAGTGTCTACCTACTATACCAGTACCGTGGAAAATCTATTATGAATTATTGCTTTTACTTTATGCAACATTTAAAATTGTAAAATGTTAAGATTATACCAAGCGAAGTCCTTTAACGTTGCTCTATTGGGCAACATTTATTTCTTTTAACTGTGCTGATCTTGGAAAATACAATTGTATATTACCTGTTCCATTTACTGAAGTTTGAACTTTCAAAGACTGCTGACTTGAAGAATCATCACCTCTAAAAGAGAACAGAACTCAAGAAAATGCTGATATACATTTCAGGAAATCAGACAATTAAATGTATGTAATATCTAAAACTGTATAACTATTTCATTGAAAAGTCAAATTCACTTAATTCATATTTTCATAACTTAGCAGTAGCAACTCATTAATAAGGAATGACCAGTCATTAGAACATATTTCTTGTTCAATAGGTCACTGATGCACAAAGTATAAATGAGGCTTCCTCATTAATCCAGAAGGGGATTTTATATGAGTTGGTACAATGCCAAAATAAATTTCCATCTGTGATTGAGCATTTTCTGAAGGAATTCCAAATTCCCACATGGTTACTTCAGGGTTTGATATTCCTCAACAGCTAAATATTTTTGTATTTCATTTAGATATATTCCTAGCATCAAGAATGAATGTTTCAGCAACATTATCAGAATCAATCCATAATTGATGCATCAATTTAGCTCCCATTTTCAAATACATATAAGGAGTCGCAATGGGATACAATCCATGTTCTCATAAGTTGCACTGAAATTACCAGTGAAAATAAAAAACAGATACAAACTAGCATACAGCTAGCTCCAGTTACAAGATTTAGATGGTCAGACACTCTGCTTCCACGAGAGTGGTAAACAGTAGCCATCTTCAATTTGAAGAATCAGCTTTTCTTAAATAACCAAACAATACTGTCTACAAAATAAATGGTATATCACTACACTTTGTAAATTACAGGATTAGTTTCACTCCTATGACTTCATAATTCATTTATATTGTATGATTGAATATTGTGTGTTTTTAATACCAGTGCAATATGCATTTAATGCATCAGCTTTATGCAATACCCCATATACAGATAAGGTCAATAATGCTACTTTTAATTCTTGAAGAATATATTAATAGTCAATTATATAATTAATACCTACTAGGGTCTCTCATATCATACCCCTTTCTTACACTACACAATTATTATTCCTCTGAAGTATTGACTCTTTTGCAAGTATACTGATGTACTCTTCTAGTCATCATGTACAGAAATGCAACCTCAATTAGCTCTTTATCTATTGTACCTGGTTTTGATCACATCAGAGATTTTCTGTTCCAGCTCTATTCGCTTTAATTTTTCCTTTTCTAGTTCTTGCTTTAGAGTTTCAGCATTTGTCTCTTCCCTAAGCTTCCTTAACTCCTCCTCTGTTTAGGAAAGAAATAAGAGGACAGATTTTAATAGAACTCCATCACAATAGATTGATTATGCAATAATCATAATACATTATTAGGAAGTGCCATATTAAATTTATTGCACAGTACTTATCTAACTGTGAGGCCACAAACTTGACTTCATTATTGTCAGCCTTGGTGAGTCAAATCAAATTACAATCTCAGATTTACTCATTTTTTAAAAAAACTTGTTCAGTTTATTTATGTGGTGTGCCTGTGGCCAGTTTGGTGTTTTGGACACATTGATTACAGACTGTTTTCCACGAATTTGCAATGATTACAAGATAAATCTTCTTAAGAGAAGAAAGGACACATATACAGAATTGTTTTCAAAAAACATCTTGCTGTGTTTTTCATACCACCTCAAAAAGATTCACATACAAATTAATTTGAAATGCAAAGGCTTGTGCAGATGAACTGAACAACCACTGTGTGCACAGCAAAACACCACAAAGCACAATAAGATGAAATGCCATGTGATTTGCATTTTGCTGAAGTTGGTTAAGGGAGGGTGGGGGAGGCAGTTAATGTTGTCTAAGACACTAGAAAAACACCTTGCTGCTCTTCAACTAGTACAAAGACTGTTTCTTTTAACATCCATCTGAACAACCAAAAAGACAAATGGGATCTCAGCTAAAAGAATAATTCAAAACATGACACCTCTGGCAATGCAGCACTTTCATACTGCTACACTGGATAGACTATAAGATCGAATCCTGAGTTTGCATCATTCTGAACTTGAGATGGCTTGCTAAATTCTTTTAATTGGTCAAAGATCTTTCAGATGTTCAACTGTGCCTGGTTCCACCTCTGTATAGGCAGCACTTGGGAAATGCTATTGTGTACCAGACTAACCTGTCAGTTTCTTCCAACAATCACTTACCATGTTATATAGCATATACAATGTCAAATCCCTTGACATTTAAAGTCAATAGCACATTATGCATACCAAATGGTTCAATATTTTTCATGAAATTTCATGAAAAAAAAATCTATCCACAGCATTTCAAGCTGTCATCCTGAGCTTTATCAGTGGGAAACGTGACAGCCAATTTGCACACAGCAAGCTCCCACAAACAGGAATGCAATAATGACTGGATGATTTATTTTAGTGATGTTGATTGAGGGATAAACACTGTCCAGGACACCAGGCATGACTTCCCTGGTCTTCTTGGGGCCATGGGTTTTTTTCACCTGAAAGCACAGGTAATTCTGCACTAGTGTCAGCCTAGATTTCTGAACTCAAATTTCTGGAGTGGAACCCAAAACCTTCTGACTCAGAGGTGAGAGCACTATCAACTGAACCCTGGCTGACATTGCTTTCTCTTTTTCAGAGATGCCAGCCTACCAGTGTTCTATTAAAGTAGAAGCTATGGCATCTTTACTGATGTACTGAATATGTATGCTTGAACATTATTATTTTATATTAATCTACAGAATGGAACATTTACCCAGATATATAAGTTTGAACATTTATTGTCTCAAGCTTTTTTTAAAAAGCAGTATTTTAATTTATTTTTTTAATAAAATTATAGTATAATTTTGTTTAAAACCTATTCAATTGAAGGTAACCTTTCCTTAACACTCCTTCCCTGTCATCAGGACCGGCAAATCTTCTGCAAACAAGGTTCTCCTGTTGTGGCTCTTATTGACCACAAGATGGTGCAGAAGAGTAATGCAGGTAAACAATTCTTTCATACAACTGTATCTTCATTTCCCATTCCTCTGCTTTCACCCTTGTCCTTCTACTGTAGAGCCTTTGCCTTCATCTTCTGTTTCCATTAGCTATTACATTTACCAGATCATTTTGTACACTTGCTAGTACAATGTGACCCATCATAAAGTACATCTTCACCTCACCCCTCTTTGCTTTCCAAATGCACTCTTCCTTCCATGGACACAAGTTCACTTTCTCATCACTCGGATCCTCCCCGGACACCTTCTTATGAAGCACCTTCCGGTTTGTTCCTAGCTACACCATTTTCTGTTATGAAAGATAAAGATTTACATGCACTTCTTCCAATGTATTGCATTGGACTGAAAGTTCACAGATCAATCTCCTCTATATTGGGAATCCCAAACATGAACTGGATGATCATCTCAATAAAAACAGAAAATTCTGGAAAAACTCGGTAGGCTTTGGCAGCATCTGTGGAGAGAGAAACAGATTAATGCTTCAAGGCCGTATGACTCTTCAGAACTCTGAAGAGCTATACGGGCTCAAAATGTTAACTCTACTTCTCTCTCCACAGATGCTGCCAGGCCTGAGTTTTTCAAGCATTTTCTGTTTTTACTGCAGATTTGCAGCATCCCAGTGTTTTGCTTTTATGAAGTCTCGATACTGTTCACAAGCATAATCCTGACCTCTGCAGCTTGTTGCTTCCTCTCCCTTTTCTTTCCAATTCAATCTTTCAACTTTGGGCTTCCGACGTTGTTCCAACCAACCCCAATCTAGATTTCAGGAATCTCCCTGGACATGCCAGAAATCAATTTCAAACTTCAGGTTTCAAGTTTCTCCAATCCACATTTAGCTTTATCCCCATCCACTTTGGATTTGCTTTAATTGCCCTCTGTGTTTCTTGTGTCTATTCACAGCCTGACTGAAAGGGCCTTTGTGCATCATTTAGCACTTTTTATTTTTTCCAGTTTTTCATCAGAAATCCATCTGACTGTTAAACCTCTTAGCACTTACCTTTATCTAACTTCATTTCCTATAAGCAAGCACTGTAGTATTCATGAGACACCAATATACATAACTGAAACAAATACTGCCAAAATGCTGCCATTAATAAGTAAATACGTTATATCAGCACATTTTGAAAAGGTATTTGAGTTGTAATCTCCTTTGGGAGGACATGAGGTGGGGCTTCACATGATAAAAAAAAGAAACGTTCTCATGGTGATTTATGTTCACTAGATTACCTTTGAATTTAGTTCCTTCACACAGTATTTGAGTTGGATGTTTTGGCCATTTAATTAAGTAAATATTCTTTTCCTTCATCAAATTGAGAAATATGTTTTAAACATACTTCTACTCTTTTGGTCTATTAAACCATTTCAGTGACATAAATATTAAGAAAATGAGAACAAACAGAATCAAGGTTTCAGCTTTTAAAGAGTGCTCTATTTGGTCAGTACCTACAATACCTGGCATACCTAAAAATGAGGCGTCAACCTGGTGAAGCTACAACACAGGATTACTTGCATGTCAGACAGCATAAGTAGCAAGTGATAGAGCTAAGCAATTCCACAACCAACGTATCAGATCCAAGCTCTGCAGTCCTACCACATCCAGTTGTGAATGGCAGCAGACAATTAAACAACTCACTGGAGGAGGAAACTCCACAAATATCCCCATCCACAATGATGGAGGAGTCCAGCACAAAAGTGCAAAAGGTAAGGCTGAAGCATTCAAAACAACCTTCAGTTAGAAGTGCCGAATGGATGAATCATCTCGACTTCTGCCAGAGTTCCCCAACATCACAGATGCCAGTCTTCAGCCAATTCTATTCACTCCATGTGATATCACAAAACAATTGAAGGCACTGGCTACTGCAAAAGCTTTGAGCCCTTAACAACATTCCAGCAATAGTACTGAAGATTTGTGCTCCAGAACTTGTCCCACCTGAACCAAGCTGTTCCAATACAGCTACAACACAGGTATCTACCTGGCAATGTGGGAAATTGCCCAGCTATGTTCAGTACACAAAAAGCGGGACAAATCCAACCCAGCCGATTACCGCCCCATCAGTCTGCTCTCCACCCCATCAGCCTAATCGCCAACATCAGTAAAGTAATGGAAGGGGTCATCAACAGTGCTATCAAGCGGCACTTGCTTAGCAATAACCTGCTCGGTTTGGGTTCCACCAGGGCCATGCAGCTCCTGATCTCATTATAGCCATGGTTCAAACATGGTCAAAAGAGCTGAGCTCCCGAAGTGAGGCAAGACTGACTGCCCTTGACATCAAGACAGCATTTGAGAGTGTGGCATCAAGGAGCTCTAGCAAAACTGAAGTCAATGGGAATCTGGGGGAATGTTCTCTGCTGGTTGGAGTCATATCTAGCAGAAAGGAAGATAGTTGTGGTTGTTGGAGGTCAATCATCTCAGTTCCAGGACATCACTGCAGGAGTTCCTCAAAATAGTGTCTTAGGCCCAAACATCTTCAGCTGTTTCATCAATGACCTTCCTTCCATCGTAAGGTCAGAAGTTGGGATGTTCGCTGATGATTGCACAACGTTCAGCACCATTCGCGAATGCTTAGACACTGAAGCAGTCCATATCCAAATACAGCAAGACCTGGATAATATCCAGGCTTGGGCTGACAAGTGGCAAGTAACATTGAGGCCACAAGTGACAGGCAATGACCATCTCTAACAAGAGAGAATCTAACCATCACCCCTTGACATTCAATGGCATTACCATTGCTAAATCCCCCACTTTCAACAACCTGAGGGTTACCATTGATCAGAAACTGAACTGGACTAGCCACATAAATTCTATGGCTACAAGAGCAGGTCAGAGACTGGCACTCTCACCTCTGAATCAGAAAATTGCAAGTCCAAGGCACACTTCACAAACTCTAAATGTGTAATACCAAAACAGTGAAGAACTGTCAGAGGCATTGCCTTTCAGATGTGGCATTAAACTATTGCCCTCTCACAAGGCCCACAGCACCATACAATATAAAGTAAGAATAATTGACAGAGTAAGTCACTAAAGGGAGAGAAGGAATAACTTACATAGATGGCATCTCTTAGGCAAGTGACCTTGCTCCTTTGCTGTAGGCACATGAAGCCTGCAGCAGTCATTTCCCCAGCCAAGTGGAAACCTCCAAAAGCAACATACAGAAGAAGAGGGGGAGCAAGGAAGTTTTTTCTGGATTCCGAAAAATATTTATTCCTCAACCTAAAGGACAGATTATCTGCTCAATAATTTCATTGCCGTTTGAGAAACCTCACTGTGCAACAGTAACCATACTTCAAATGAACTTGTTGATTCTGCAGTTCTTTGGGAAATCCTGAGATCATGAACGTTCTTATGGTTGATGTATGAAGTTACTAAAATCAATTCAGAGTTGAGGATTACAAAGTACTCAGAAGAGAGAGGTGATTGTTTTCTGAACACTAGGTCAAGCAAATTCAAATAACTTTAGCAGGTTCCTGCTAAGATTTCCACTTTTGGGGTGAGGAAATGAATGCCGCAGGCTTCAAGTGCCTGCAGCAAAGAAGCAAGGTCCCTTGCCTAAGAGATGTCATCCTGCTCTTTCTTTAGTGACTTACTCTGTCAATTATTCATATATTATGTTACTACAAAGATATATTTGGTGAATTATTGATGAAAGGAAATTCATCACTTGAACTAACAGCTTATTTACATGTGTATCCTGCACACATGGTACATGGACATTTCTCATTTCATTGAGAAATGAAATACTTCACTACTTTGTAAAAGGAGTAGCTAAAAGCACATTAAGGTCAAGCAAAACTCTTGACGTTTCGAGTCCTCATGACCCTTCAGCAGAACTGGGTGAATCCAAGGAGAGGGGTGAAATATAAGCTGGATAAAGGTGGGGGGGGTTGGGTGGGGGGAGAGAAGTGGAGGGGGTTGGTGTGGTTGTAGGGACAAGCAAGCAGTGATAGGAGCAGATCATCAAAAGATGTCACAGACAAAAGAACACAGAGGTGTTAAAGTTGGTGATATTATCTAAACGAATGTGCTAATTAAGAATGGATGGTAGGGCACTCAAGGTATAGCTCTAGTGGGGGTGGGGGGCCATAAAAGATTTAAAAATAATGGAAATAGTTGGGAAAAGAAAAATCTATATAAATTATTGGAAAAAACAAAAGGAAGGGGGAAGAAACAGAAAGGGGGTGGGGATGGAGGAGGGAGCTCAAGACCTAAAGTTGTTGAATTCAATATTCAGTACGGAAGGCTGTAAAGTGCCTAGTCGGAAGATGAGGTGCTGTTCCTCCAGTTTGCGTTGGGCTTCACTGGAACAATGCAGCAAGCCAAGGACAGACATGTGGGCAAGAGAGCAGGGTGGAGTGTTAAAATGGCAAGTGACAGGGAGGTATGGGTCATTCTTGCAGACCGCATTGGGAGCAACGAATGCAGTAGACTAATTTGGGGGAAATGCAAGTGAAATGCTGCTTCACTTCATTTCACTTGCATTTCCCCCAACTTAGTCTACTGCATTCGTTGCTCCCAATGCGGTCTCCTCTACAATGGAGAGACCAAACGTAAACTGGGCGACCGCTTTGCAGAACACCTGCGGTCTGTCTGCAAGAATGACCCAAACATCCCTGTCGCTTGCCATTTTAACACTCCACCCTGCTCTCTTGCCCACGTCTGTCCTTGGCTTGCTGCATTGTTCCAGTGAAGCCCAACGCAAACTGGAGGAACAGCATCTCATTTTCCGACTAGGCACTTTACAGCCTTCCGGACTCAATATTGAATTCAACAACTTTAGATCTTGACCTCCCTCCTCCATCCCCACCCCCTTTCTGTTTCTTCCCCCTTCCTTTTGTTTTTTCCAATAATTTATATAGATTTTTCTTTTCCCAACTATTTCCATTATTTTTAAATCTTTTATGCCCCCCACCACCCCCACTAGAGCTATACCTTGAGTGCCCTGCCATCCATTCTTAATTAGCACATTCGTTTAGATAATATCACCAACTTCAACACCCCTGTGTTCCTTTGTATTGTGACATCTTTTGATTATCTGCTCCTATCACTGCTTGCTTGTCCCTACAACCACACCACCCCCCTCCACTCCTCTCTCTCTCTCTTTCTCTCTCCCCCCCCACCACCACCACCCCCTCCCCACCTTAAACCAGCTTATATTTCACCCCTCTCCTTGGATTCACCCAGTTCTGCTGAAGGGTCATGAGGACTCGAAACGTCAACTCTTTTCTTCTCTGCTGATGCTGCCAGACCTGCTGAGTTTTTCCAGGTAATTCTGTTTTTGTTTTGTTTTCCAGCATCCACAGTTTTTTGTTTTTATCTTACGTAAAACTCTTGCCAGGTGAAAAAGAAGTTACATAAAGCCAGTCATTGAATGGACAATAAACATTTTGCCTTTCTGGACTAGGGTTAAACCAACATCTAAAAGCCCCAACACTTTCTGTCCTAATGCTGAACTCTAACAGTCACAAGTTTTTACTTTTAACTGTATGTCTTTAAGAGCTCAGCTTGCCAACACAGGTGCTGCAATGGGTAATTTTGGCTGACAATCCACCAAAGAAATGGAACAAAAAAGAGTGGGCCAATTCTGGTGTTCTGCCACTAGATGTCACATATTACATTTACAAAGCATACTAAAATATACAGGACAAAACATCACTGCATCAACTTTGTTTCTTACTTCATGCTAACATAACTCATCGAGTAAGATTCAGTGAAATTTAGTATTTAAGCACTAGCTTGGTTATAGTATGTTTTCAGCGTCAGGGTTTCAGTACTCCCATAGCATCAGCACACAATAATGTAAACTAAGAGAACTTCATGTCTCTCGACACCTGGATTCAACTTTTCAGTGGGACCTGAATGGCAGTCGGAAACAAGAGAAAATTGAGTGGATTCATTGGCATAACTGATCCAATGGCATTGGTTTAGCAAAAAGAGGAGAGTGAAAGAGTGAGGCTTCAAGGTAACGGATCTTCTATGTGGTGGCAACAATGCATTGAAAGGGGTTACAAGCATTTAACAGGACAGAGGAAACTGCTATTTTGATAAGATAGCACAAGGCCCACAAATGTAATCAGCTGCATAGACATCTGTTATGTTTAATTTGAGGAATGCAATCAATATTGGGAGAAATGTTTTGGCAATATTCAGAGTAAAAGCAAAGAAATGTATAAAACCATATGCAGTTTTAAGTCTACAAATCCTACTGGGCATTGCATAAATCTGATTTTGTCCAAATTATATTCTGTTCCATTTAAGAGAAATAGAACCAGAGGAGTGATTCCATTTGTCCATTCCCCTTTTAAAAATGCTTTTCCACTTCTAGAAAAATAAATATGCAGACTTAATTTAATCTTATTCTTTCATTTTATCAGCTTTATCATTTTGGAAGAGTATTTTTTTAAGTCTGAAAAAACTAGTTTGCATTACAATATAACAAAGCATTGGCTGAGCAACACAAGGTATCATTTAAACATTCAAAACTTTGTATGCATGTACATCATTTACAAGGATCATAACAATAGTAGATAGAATGGAACCTAGGTCCTAAAAATAATCATTTGAATGATTAAGAGTAGTATTTTATTCTATTACATTAAGGCTGTACTGTGTTGCAGTAAACCAACAGGGAATTTGCATTTAATCATTGGAAATCCTCTTATGACTCCATCAGTGTATTGTACTTCAAACAGAGTCTGCAGTTGTATAATTGATATTGAACTGGCTTGCATAATCATTAAATCTTAGTTACGCTGTCAAATAGGATTACATCAATACTAACTACCCAGCTTTGCATTCTATTTAGTGCAACATGTAGCATTCAAAATCTGATCAAAAGTGCCATAAATATTATTCTAATCACCAGTACTCTACTACCACCCATCCAAAATGTTAAGTTCACAAACCCCACAGTATTAGGGCTTATATGTTCTCTGAAAAATAATGAAAAAAACATATCTCCATTCCAGGATGACATTTCAATTTGGGAAAAACTAGTTAGAGGTCATGCAGAAACTGGATGTCAATAATAATTGTATGACTGCCAAAATTATTTGCTAGAAAGAATTTTTTTAAAACTTATACAGTACTTTACACAATTATAATTCATTATTTCATAGGCCAAATTTTCACAATCTTCCTTTGTAACTTGTCACTTACATTTTATTCAAAACTAAATTATGAACTATCTAATTTGTTAATTATAAATTAGATTCTGAGAAAAAGATATGCATTTAAACCATGTATTTCATGACCTCAGAACACCTCAAAGCACTTTACAGCCAATGAAGTACTTTTGAAGTGTAACTGCAATTGTAGTGTAGGAAACACAGCAGCTAAACTGTGCATAGCTAGCTCCCACAAACAGCAATGTGAGAATGGTCATATAATCTGTTTTCTGTGATGTTGATTGGCTAACTCCCCTGCTCTTCTTCGAAATAATGCCACAAGATCTTTTATGGTCTATCTGAGAAGGGAAGCCAGGGCCTCAGTTTAATGTCTCATCCAAAAGATGGCAGTGCCAACAGTGCAGCACTCCCTCAATGTTCCACTAGTGTCAGCCTTGATTTTGTGCTCAAGTCCCGCAGAGGGACGTGAACCCACAATCTTCTGACTCAAAAGGCAATCATTACCAACTGAGCTACAGCTGACTTTTCTTTTGTTTAAACTAGTACAACGTAACAAAATAACTATTTAAAACTGCTAACTTTTTAATATAAATTGAAAGGATGAGGTGAACAAAGTTCCTTCCTCTTCAAGTCTCCTCAAGCCATGCACCGTTCCCCAGGCAAAAAAGTACTTAGCCTTTGTAGTTAACGTTTCTCTAAAACCAGAGGAATGAAAGATTAACTTGCTACCAGACACTTCTATCTGGTCATAATGCACTTAACCTCCACTGAACTCGTCATTCAAAACCTGCTGATATTTGAAACTCATACAGCTATGGCCCTATTCCGAATAAAGCATGTGGAAACAACAATGCATTCTGAATTAATGAATACTCAATGATTAGGTTTGAGCCAGAGGCATGGAGGAATACAGATTATGTACACACCTTATTTTTGTTAATGTTAATTTCAAAATGTTTTATTTCTTTTTAAAGGAATCCTCAGAGTGAGCTCAGATAGTGCCTCAAACCTTGTGTATTTGAAATTTGAAAATACAGAACGTATTAGGATCAGTACAGAGGTAGGCTTTTCCTGCACACCAATTCTAGCAGAGATTTTTTTTGCAATAAATAACCATATTTTGGAAAACTTTTGATTCAAATGTTATTAAAACATTGAAAAGAATGATTCTTTCAATTTAATTTTATAACATATAATTTTATTTGTAATTATGTAAACTTCTGTTTGAGATTCTTCAAAAGGAAATATTGTGTGGAATCACTGCACCAGAATTAAAAGCTACCAATCCATGTATAGACCAAGAAAAGCTCTTAAATGAGCTCTCTTAACGCTCAATTATCTGCCTATTTTTGTGACAGATCACCAAGAAAACACAGGATAGTGCAACTGCAAACCATTACCCAGATAAGCATCAAAAATAAACTCTAAAAGCTAGAGATCGTTATTAGATAGCATGCAGGCCCATTGGTGAATGAAACGTTAGATATGAAAAAAGGTTCCTTCTCTGACTTATATGCTTGAAAAGTGAGCAGCGGTTTTTTTCACATCTCTTATTTGATGACAAGAGTCCTCCTTGTAGCTGTATAATCACTCCCTCGCTTCATATTTATGTTTAATTGTTCACCCTGAAGCTGCCATAGTGGACAGAAATTTACAATGTACTTTCAAGCAACGCTGGCTTCATACCAAATAATAGCATACATAGTAACCAATACGCTTGTTAAACAAGGGCTGCAGCCTAAGTGAGAAGCATTAAATAACTTTGCTTCACTTATGCCCATTGGATCCCGTCACTCAATTCGTAGGACTAATACCTCTGAATTGGTAGAATGTACGTTCAAATTGCATCACAGCGATTAAACACAAAAATCTAGACTAACACTCCAATGCAGTACCGAGGAAGTACTATGCAGAGGTGTGCTCTTTCGGCTTCAACATTAAACATTACTCTCTCAGGTAAACATAAAAGAACTCATTGTACTGCTTGAAAGAGCAGGGGAGTTAGCCCTATAGTGTCCTAGTCAATATTTATCCCTCAATCAACATCACTAAAATAGGTTATCTGATCATTACCAATTTGTTTGTCGGAGCTTGCTGTGCAGGAATAACTACAAATCAGAAGTACCTTATTAGCTGTAAAGCATGTCGGGGTCATCTGGAGGTCGTGGAAGTGCTCCCTATATATGCAATCCAAAGCTTTGTTTTCATCTGCTGGTGTTCAGTTTTATAAGAAACTGCTATCAGTCCTATTTCACACGTTTTCTGGAAAACTTGAAACATGTGCAGATCAAGGTGACCAACTCTTGGGGAATAAATTAAGGGACACTTAATGGCAAGCCTATGAAACCAGGAAGGTTGCTGGCAAGCCTTTTAGAGCATGGGGCAGGAGGGGGGAGATGCTGGTGAGCCTACCTGAGCAGGGGGAATGAACCTGTGTGATAGCGGGCTACCAGGAGGAGAATGCAGTGTGCAGTGTTGATGAAAACTTGAGGGGGCCAGCCAAGCACATCGATTATGAATCTGCACGCTCACAACCCACCCGATCACCCACAGGACATACCCGAACTCAAACCACATATGTGGCAGGCCCCGCATATGTGCAGAGACAAAGCCTCCAGCAAAAGAAATCTGGGACAAGGCATATCCAAAAAGGCCTCAGGCAGGACGCAGGATGAAAGGCCAAACAATGGGACAGTCCCAGAAAACCCACGATGATTGGTCACCCTAGTCCAGATTGGTGCTTAGGATCCTCATCCATGCCAATGTTCCTTTTTTTATACTAACAATCGACATACCATTTGCCCAATGCACCTGTCATTTGCAAGCAAAAATCAGGACAGCATGGGCTTCTGTCCTCTCCATGCTAGCATCCTGTTGCTAATGGAAACTGCTTTAGATGCTGCATACTGTAGAGGGAAAATTCTTAGAAGAACAGAAATTCCCATACCATGTCCATTAGCTGAAATAATTTCCATCTGTAACAGCTCTGAATTGGGACTGGTGCAAATAGGAGAGAGCAGGAAGAAAATGAATGACAAGTAAGAGGAAGGGAAAAGAAAGTGGTGAGGGATAGAAGCAGAAGTTGGGAGCAAAACTGGGGGTGGGACTGGTTAAAAGGGTAAGGGAAGAAGCTTGAAGCAGCACTTTGGGTTGAAGGTGGAAGAGGAATGCCTGCATTTAGCTATCTCCACAAATTAACATTTTTTAAAGCCTATATTATAATTTACAAATTTAAAGCACTCAGCACCTGCCTTTATAAAACATTTTTCACAACTTATGGGGTTGTTCTTAAAACAATACTGTGTTGATATCAGCAGGGAATAAAGTGCAGGGCACATATAGGTACATCACACAGATTTTTACCCAGCTAATGAATAGACCTACTTACATCTGGAGAAATTTGTGTCAAATCACAGGGTCTTCCATTTGAAGAATATGAAATAGCTGAATAAACTGGGACAGTTTTATTACAGCATTAGCACACTGCATTCTGGCATTGGGGAAAATCATCTCCATTTGCTACGCTACAGTGTTATATCTCAGCCATGTTGCTAGTACAACCTAACACCAGATGTCCAAAGCATGAAGTAGGGGGATAAATATACTAGCTCCCCGTTCCCTTGTTTTTTCTCCTTCTTTCTTAAAAGTAGTGAATCATGCTGGAGTGTGATTGCACAGACATCAGAAGTCCCTCAATACCTTGAATAAATGTCTATTTTTCACATGAACTGAAGCAGCACAAATCATCTGGAATGTACTGCACTGTGCGCAAGCAAGGATGGGAGCAACATAACAACTACAATAAACTGTGTGTTATCCGGCACTCCACTAACCAGAATTCTCCACTAAGTGGAATTTCTGACGTTCTCCTAATATGTCACTTTACCAACTAGAAGCAATTACAAAGTAATCCAGAGCCCAAAGATTTCTCAGCTCACCTCAGTTCAACTAGACAAGCTTCCAGCAGAGGTGCTGGTGGTCCACCTTAGACTTTTTACTTTTCCATTGTACTTTTTACTTTTGCTATTGCCCGAATTACAAACCCAATCCTGTAATTACAGTATCCAATAAACTAGAAAAAACCTGAGGTGAGAAGTGCAAAAGTGCTATGTTGACACAAAAGTGGAAAATTGACATCTGTAGATGTATTGAAAAGGGTGAGAATTGGATGGTTTTAAAATCCACAACATACAATACCAGGGGTCAAAAGGAAAAATCATTGAAGTTTTGCATTAGTTCCAAATCAAATAAAGCTGTTTGAGGATGCTTTACTCTACAAAAACCTAAATTAGAGCAGCTAGACAATGTTTTAAACGAATGATTTTCGTTCAACATGCAGAGGTGCCCCTAACTCCAGCCCAATGCTCATTGAAAAAGCACAAAAAATTCATGAGGAAATGAAATGGATTGAACCATGTGCATTTTCTGATGGCTTTCATATTTTAAACTTTGTCATGGCATTAGAAAGTTAGACATATTCGGTGAACAAAAATCAGCTGACCATGAAGCCGCAGGAAAATACTGTGAATATTTTAACAAATTAATTGTGGAACATAATCTAACCCTTGATCAAATTTATAATACAAACAAAACTGGCTTATGTTGGCGATGTTTGCTGAATTCTATCCTGGCAGATGCGAGTGAATCTGGTTCAGCTGGTTTTATGTAGAATAAAGATAGAATTACAGTGCTTACGTGTGCAAATGCTGCAGGCTTGCATAAAGTAAAGCATTTGGTGGTTGGAAAATTTAAGCATCCTAGATCCTTTAAAGGTGTTGCACAGTTACCTGCAATTTATGATGGGTAGCCTAACATATGGATGGAAAGGAAATTTTTCAAGCATGGTTTCACATGTTTTTGCATCTGCAATGAAAGAACATTTTAGAAAAATAGGCAAGTCTGAAAATAATGAAGCTACTCTATTGCTAGGCACACCCTCATGAGCCTGAGTTAGTGAACAGTGATATTTTTACCAATTTCCTACCTTCCAGTGTAACCTCATTAATTCAACTGAAGGATCAGTGCATTCCAAAATATGAAATGTTATTACAGAAGAGAGTTCATGAGAAAGTTAATCAATCACGAAGGCACTATACAGAACTTACAATCTGTTTATAGCATAAAAGATGCCATGTTTAATGTGGCCTGTGTCTGGAAATCAGTGAAATATGCAACATTGAGGAGGACTGGAAGAAAATTGTTGCCCAGTGTTGTTCGCAGAAGCTCTTATGAAAAAAAAATTTAAGGATTTAATTTAAGGCCTAGAACAAATATATTATTCAAAATTATGGAAGTGGTGAATGAAATTCCTTCTACGAACCCAACCAGCAAATTTTGTGAAAGTGAGAAGGAGAGTGGGTTGAAGCTGACAAGGAGGCTTAAGCGACACATACTATTACTGATACAGAAATTCTGGAGAGTGTTTTGAATCCTGAAAAGCTGAAGGAGACTCAAAGGGACTCCAGAAGATTTCATTGAAGAGGAGAGAATAACTTGGGCTAATGCTGCTTCAGTTTTTGACACATTACATTTGCTGAAACACAGACTTGTTACTCTGCACTCCATTTTCATGCAGAGAAGGCAGAAGGCAAATAGGCAAGCTGGCATTAGGTTTACTCAATAACGCATCCAGGGTTTGTTCGAGACCCTATCTCTTATGACTCCTACATCTTCAGGGACAGCTATTAAGAGTTGCTGAGGATTAGCTCTCTTGAGTACCTAAATTCATGCATTAAATAAAACATATGTTTTAACGTACTATTGATGGCAGTAAAGTAAAAAGTAAATTTTAAAGTAATAAGTAAAAAGAATTATGTTCTTTACTTGAGTGCTTACATATTATTTCATATTTTATTCTTTGTAAGTTCATGTTACAAGTATTGTGCTCTATTCCATCAATAAACCGGCATCTTTGATTAAACAGCACCACCTATTATCCAGCATGCACGAGGAATAAAGATTTTACTGTAATATCAACCCTATCTTTTTCCAACAGCCAAACAGTATAGGTCACTGTTAAGCACTTGGGAACCCAGTTTACTTTTCCCTTTGTGAAATTCAGGATGCCAAGGACAAAAGTAACAACCCTGCAATTGTCCCAGTTCAACATAAAACAGGAATTGAAGTTGGGACTTGTGATCTGTATGGTTTAGTGCCATGTTACATGGAGAATTTACCTGTTGAGTCATAAAACAGGTAGAATATAAAATAAAATATTACTCTTACTCTTTCCTGCAGCTTGTCAACTGGCAACAGAATTTACATGTCAATGTCACTGTAAACAGAATGCAGTTGTGGGTGTGAAGCATATTCATATGATTCTGACTCATTTCTATGCTTGCAACCTGCCAAGTGAGCAAACAGGAATTTAAGCATCTTGTTGCTGTTACATAATAATTGATCAACTGATATTCATGAATATTTGCAATGCTGCCCTGAATATTGTTTGAGCCGTATAATAGAACAATTAAAATCAAAATGAAGCTATACTCACACAAAACTTTAGAAGTTTGGTCGATGTAAAAATATTTACCTACAAAGACATCTAAAATCAATTAAAAAAATAAATATACCCACAGCAGCAATCCAAGACTTGATTACAGCACAGAATAGGTGTCAGAATCATGTGAGCAATGACTCACAAATTTGACAATGGTGTGTGTGTATTAGAACACATGTAAATTCAACATGTAGCTGTTTAATCCCTGCCTACTGAGAGAAACAGCATTGAATTAGTATAATAGATTTGATTTTAAAATTCACATGCACATCCAAAACCAGAATCTCCAGTTTTCCTCGCTGTTACTTTTAAAATAAAATATTCATCAAGGTGGACTGTTGTCACTTTAGCTTTGCCTTAAAATCAAAATTTGTGCAAGAGAAATTATATTGTTATTCTTCAGTGAAGTTTCTCCAATGAAGTGTGTCATGCTGGGCACACAGTGGCGCCTAACATGGTCTGCCCAAGGGAATTGAGGTAAGTCTGCATAGTACTGCTAGAAGTGGCACTAAATGAATGAATTTCTCCACCCTGTAGTTTTCAAACTTTTCGTATGGGAGATCACCTTGCAAATTTTTCTCAATGGGGATTCCCTCTGATATATTGCTCCCTTGAACACCTACCCCAAATCCCAAGTTGCCAGATTTTTCCTGCACTCTAGTACTGACTTCACATCACTCCACAACATGATCCTTAACATTACTTCAGCCATCATTAGATTTATCCATTGTGTGGGAATCACCATTTGATTCCTGACTTTTATGGGTTAGTTTCTGACCATTAAACTCTTACGCCTTGGTCCCTTACATGGTGACACAGCCAACAACACTCTCTCCTCTAACATGCCATCACTCCTTAAAAAAAACTATATTTATTAACTCCTCAGTTTAAAGCCCATCCTCAACCTTAAGGAGTCATTTCCTATTGCCATGCCAACTCCAATTTCCTTTCCTCCTTTAAAGTACTTGAACATATTGTTCACATCCAACTCCATGCCAACTAGTGGTATTTCAACCATTACTTCATCAAATAACCTCACTCTGATTCCTTCAGTTTGCTTCCCTTGTTCTTCCACTACTACATGGCTCCTGTTTTTCACGCCGTGACACAACTATGTTAAGTGTCCTACAGAAATGGAAACAGGTGTTGTTGAATAGAACTGGACTACTAATTCAAAGGCCAAGGCTAATGCACTGGGGGCATGGATACAAATCCCACCACGGCAACTGGTGAAATTTAGATTCAATTAGTAAACCTGGAACATAAAGCTGGTGTAGTAATAGTGGCCATGACAACTATCATTGATTGTCACACAAACCCATCTGGTTCACTAATGTATTTTAATAAAGGAAATTTGTCATCCTTACCTGGTCTGGCCTACATGTAACTCCAGACCCACGGCAATATGGTTGACTCCTAACTGTCCTCTGAAACGGCCTAAAAAGCCACACAGTTCAAGGACAATTAGAGATGGGCAACAAATGCAGCCCTTGGCAGCAATGCCCACATCACATGAAAGAATAAAAAAAAGCAATGCTACATGAATTGCAACCTGATACCCAAGATTTGTATTTATGTTATTTACCTATAGGAACGTTAAATCAGATCACAGTAGTGCTATTATGCACTAAAATCAATTTGGGTTGGAGCATAATTCAGAATACACTGAAAACCTCAGAATCAGTCTCTGTCAATTAGCAAAATGCTTTATTCATGCTTAGCCATGGCTCAGTGGTAGCACTCTTGCCTCTGAGTCAAGCCACTCCAGAGACTTGAACACATAATCTAGGCTGACAGCTCAGTGCAGTACTGAAGGAACCCTGCACCGTTAGAAGTATTATCTATTGAATAAGTCATTTAACAAACCCCTGACTGCCCTCTCAGGTGGGCATAAAAGATCTCAAGGAGCACTTGAGTTATCAGTTGTGGATCAGCTCTTAGTACTGTTGTCTCTCCAGGGCTTTGTACAAAAATCAAGGTTGACTGTCCGGCGCAGTACTGAGGGAATACTGCACTGCCAGAGCTGCCATCTTTAAGGTGAGATATTAAAGCAAGGCTCCATATACCTGCTTGGGTGGATGTAAAAGATTCTTTGGCACTGTTCTGAAGAAGAGCAGGGGAGTTATCTGCAGTGTCCTGGCCAATGTTTATCCCTCAATCAACGTCACAGAAACAGATTATCTGGTCATTATCGCATTGCTGTTTGCAGGAATTTGCTGTGTGCATATTGGCTGCCATGGTTCACACATTACAACAGTGACTACACTTCAAAAAGTACTTACTTAGCTGTAAAGCAATTTGAGATGTCCAGTGGTTGTAAAAGCACTATATATATGCAAGTTTTTGTTTTTTTTCTTTAAAGATAAAGAAAACAGGTGAGTCCTCTCATCGTTCTAACCAACATTTATAGTGCATCCAACATCTAAACATATGATTTGGTAATTGTGGGATTGAAAGAGCTGCCAGATTATAATAGTGAATACAAATCAGAAGCACTGAATTGGTTGTAAAGTACTTAAGGACTACTTGTGCTCGTGAAAAACATTACATAAATGCAAGTTTTTCTATCCCACTTTCCATATTAAAAAATCATTTAGGTATTATGCTTGTAGGTGGGACTATGATGTGGATTTGCAATGATAAGGGATCTATCATAATACTGTTAGCTATAGAATCCACATTGTGGGCTCCAAATCAATTGGGTTGTTGCAGAGCAATGGTTTATCCTGCAAAAAACTCCAGTTCACCCAATCCAATTAGTTAATTGATTGTTCAAAATGATTCCATTACAAGTCAGCAAAGCTTGGCCTAAATAGCCAAGTGGTTATGGTACTGGGTTTATAACCCCAAGATCAAGAGTTCAAATCTCACAATGGCAAACTATGAAACAATGTAACTTCATCTGAAACAGATGGAAACAGGTTTACTCAAAAGAGTATCAAGAGTTCAAATCTCACAATGGCAAACTATGAAACAATGTAACTTCATCTGAAACAGATGGAAACAGGTTTGTATTCGAAAGAGTTACAAGTCAGCAAAAGTAAACATAACCGTCACAGGCAAAAATCTATGAAACTTCAGTGTCTATAAATAAAGCTGGATGTTCCTCTGATTCTCCTCTTCCAGAAGTCATTGAGTAAAGTCCCTCAGAAAAAAACTGTTCATACGATCATAAGAAACAGGAGCAAGAGTAGGCCATTCAGCCCATCAAGCTTGCTCCACCATTAAATAAGATCCTGGCTAGTCTGACTGTGGCCTCAGCTCCACTTTCCTGCCTGTCCCTGGAAACCTCAACTCCCCCGTTGGTCAAAAATCTGTAACTCAGCCTTGAATATATATAACGACCTAACTTGCACTGAAATTCTCTTCCACAGAGAGCAAAGATTAAATGACCCTCAGAGGAAATTCCTCCTCATCTCCATCTTAAAAGGGAAACTCTTTTTTAAACTCTGTCCCCTAATTCTAGATTTTCCAGTGAGTGGAAACATCTACCCTGTTAAGACCTCTTGTACGTTTCAACAATATCACCTCCCATTCTTCTAAATTCCAATGAATAGAAGCCCAATTTACTCAGCCTTTTGTCATTAAACAGCCCCTTATCCAGGAATCAACCGAGTGAACTTTCTCTGGGCTGCTTCCAAGTGTATACCTCCTTAAGGAAACCAAAACCGGACACAGTACTCGAGATAGCAGTCACACCAATGCCTTATGCAGCTGTAGCAAGACTTCTCAATTTTTATACTCCATCCCCATTGCAATAAAGGCCAAAGTTCCACTTGCCTTCCTAATTACTTGCTCTATCTGTACGCCAGCTTTTTATGATTCATGTATAAGGACACCCAGATCCCTCTGTGCTGCAACATTCTGCAATTTCTCTCCATTTAAATGATAATCTGTTTTTCTATTCTTCCTGCCAAAGCGGACAACCTGGCATTTTCCCACATTATACTCCATCTGCCAATTTTTTGCCCATTCACTTAACCTATCTACATCCCTTTGCAGATTATTTGTATCTTTCGTTGCTTTCCGACATATTTTTGCATCATTAGCAAATTTGGCTACAGCACAATTGGCCCCTTCATCCAGGTCATTAATATAGATCGTAAATAGTTGAGGCCCCAGCACTGATCCCTGCAGCACTCCATTAGTTAGTTTGCCAACCAGAAAATAACCCATGCATCCTGACTCTGTTTCCTGTTAGTTAGCCAATCCTCTATTCATGCTAATATGTCACTGACATCATGTGCTCTTACCTGTTGCAGTAACATTTTATGTGGCACCTTATCAAGTGCATTTTAGAAATCCAACTACATTACATCTACTGGGTCCCCTTTATCCACCCTGTTTATTACATCTTCAAAGAACTCTAATAAATCTGTCAAAACACAATTTCCCTTTCACAAAACAACATTTACTCTACCTAACTGTATTATGATTTTCTAGAAACCCTGCTACTATCTCCTTAATAATGGATTCGAACATTTTCCGCTTTTCTGCTTTCTGGCTCCCTTTCTTAAATAATGATGTTACATTTGCGGTTTTCCAATTCGCTGGGACCTTTCCAGAATCTACCAAATTTTGAAAGGTTGTAACCAACACAATCACTTCCTTTAAGGCTCGAGGATGCAGGCCATGTGGTCTAGGGAGCTCATCAGCCTTTCGTCTCATTAGTTTCTCTTAACACTTTTTCTCTCATGATCATGAGTTCCTCACCCCTTTTGCTTTTTGATTTTCTACTATTCTTGTGATGCTGTGTCTTCTACTGTGAAGACAGACACAAAATACTTGTTCAAAGTCTCTGCCATTTCCTTGTTTCCAATTATTAAATTCCTAGTTTACCCAATGAGACCAACATTTACTTTACCTACTTGTTTCCTTTCTCTATATTTGTAGGCGCTTTTGCTGCCTGTTTTATATTTCTTGCTAGTTTTCTCTCATATTCCAATTTCTCCCTTTTTATTTAGTTTTTTTAAGACAGCCTTTGCTGGTATCTAATTTTTTTCCAACATTCTGGATAATGACCTTTGCGGTGTTGTGCATAATTTCAATCGATTTTATACCATCCTAAGCTTCCTTAGTTAGCCGCAGATGGTGCATCCTTCTCAGTGTCTTTATTGAGAGTTACAAAATATTTCCTTCAATGTATGCCACTTTCCCCATTCTACTTAAGCCCACTTTGTCTTAAACTTAAATAAAGACAATTACAAATGCATTAAGACCCTAGTTTCAGGCCCATGTTTCTCACTCTCAAACTGAATGTGCAATTCTATTATATGATCACTTTAGCTACAGGGTTTAGTCTATGAACTTCAAGACCCTCTGAGTGATGCACAAATAGCATTCCAGCAGCTCATGGACTATGCCTATGAAATTAAACAGAACATAAGAAATAACAAGAGTAGGCCTTTTAGCTCCTTGAGCCTGCTCTGCCATTCAATAAGATCAAGGCTGCTCTGATTGTGGCCTTAACTCGATTTTCCTCCCTTGCCCCATAACCCTAAACTCCCTCAATCAAAAGTCTGTCTAACTCCTACCTGGGAGAGGAGCAGAGGCAGGTCGGGAGCCAGGAGCATTCCAGCTTCTGAAGAAACTGAGAGGGGAGAAAACAACTGTGACATCACAGGAAACCAGTAAGTTGACTGGCCGGTAAGTGCTTGATGTAAGAGATAGTGTTAAAAGCCAGCTTAATACAATAATTAAGGTAGATCTATAAATAACAAGTAGTAAAACTTCAAAATAAAAAAGTCAAAATAGAAAATATAGTCAAAATAAAATAGTTAAAACACATACCCGTGTAAAACCATAGAACACTACAGCACAGAAAACAGGCCATTCAGCCCTTCTAGTCTGTGCCAAAATATTATTCCGCTAGTCCCATTGACCTGCACCTAGTCCATAACCCTTCAGACCTCTCCCATCCATGTATCTATCCAATTTAAAGTGTAGTTAAGAAACGCATAACCTTTTGTTGTAATTGGGGGTGGTGCTAGCAGTTAATAAACACAGTAAATTCTAGTATACATAGGAATTATTCCAAATTAATTAAAACAATAATTAAAATAAATTAGTAAATTAGAATAAATTAGTAAATAAATGCTGTAGTAAATGTTCTATATAAAAGTTTAAGGTATGTCAGTGCAGCTCGGCCATGTGGAATGTACATCTTGTGGAAGTGGGAAGTCATGCAGGCACAAAGTGCTCTCGATGACTACATCTGCAGGAAGTGTCGCCAGCTGCAGAAACCTGAGCTCCGAGTTGCGGAGCTTGAGCAGCGGCTGGAGTCACTGTGATGCATCTGCAAGGCTGAAGATTACAGGGATATATTAGAGAGTAATATCAAGGTAGACAGAATACTTGGAGAGTTTAATAGAGTTAGACTAGGCAACAGAAAGTCATTACATCGAGCCAGAATAAAAGGGAAAGTAAAAAAGGCTAAATCAGGGCGAATGTGCATGTATGTGAATGCACAGGGCATGATTAATGAGACTGGTGAACCACAGGCACAGGCACAGGCTGACAAATGAAATTATGATATTATTGCTTTAACAGAGGCCTGGCTCAAAGAAGGGCAGGACTGGGCATTAAATATTCCTGGGTACAAGGTGTTTAGGAGAGACAGGGAAGGAAGAAAAAGTGGGTTGGGAAGTTGGGAAGTAGCAATATTGATTAAAGTACTGGAGAGAGAGGATGTTCCAGAGGGGTCAAGGATGGAATACCACTGGCTAGAGGTAAAGAATGAAAAAGGTGCAGTAACATTGACTGGTGTAGTATATATACAACCAACTAGTGGAAAGGATGTGGAGAAACATATGCATCGAGATTACAGAGAGGTGCAAGAATTATACAGTAATAATGGGGGACTTCAATTATCCAAATATAGACTGGGAATGAAATAGTACAAACGGACAAGAGGGGTGAGAATTCCTGGAATGCATTCAAGATAATTTTCTGCAGCAGTATGTTTCCAGTCCAATGAGAGGACATGCACTTTTGGACCTGGTTCTGGGGAATTGAGTTGGCCCAAGTGGATCAAATATCAGTGGGAAAGCCTCTAAGGGACAGTGACCATTGTATCATAAAGTTTAGGCTAATCATAAGAACGTAAGAAATAGGAATAGAAGACGACCATTCGGCTCCTTGAGCCTGCTCCGCCATTCAATAAGATTCAATAAATAAGATCTTCTTGTGTTTCGATTTCCACATTTCCATCTAACCCTGATAACCTTTGATTCCCTTGCCTAACAAGAATCTATCTACCTCTGCCTTAAAAATATTCAATGACCCCGCCTCCACCATCTTCTGAGGCAGAGAATTCCAAAGTTGCACAACCATCAGAGAAAAATTCTCCTCACCTCTGTCCTAAAAGAGCGGCCCCTAATTTTAAAACAGTGCACCCTAGTTTTGGTCTCACCCACAAGAGGAAATATCCTTTTGACGTCCACCTTGTCAAGGCTGTTCAGGGTCTTGTATACCTCAATCAAATCACCTCTCACTCTTCTAAACTCCAGTGGAACAAGCCTAATCTGTTCAACCTTTCCTTATAAGACAACTCACTCATTCCAGGTATCAATCTAGTAAACCTCCTTTGAACCATCTCCAATGCATTTAATCTTTCCTTATATAAGGAAACCAAAACTGCAGAGTGTTCAGTGCGGTCTCACAAATGCCCTGCAAAACTGAAGCATAACATGTTTACTTTTATGTTCAATCCCTCTCGTAATAAAGGATAGCATTCCATTAGCCTCCTTAATTACTTGCTGTACCTGTATACTAACTTATTATGACTCATGTACTCAAACACTTAGATCTCTCTGCACCTCAGAATTATACAGCCATTCTCCGTTTAATACTCTGCTTTTTTGTACTTCCTGCCAAAGTGAACAACTTCAGTTTCCCACATTAAACTGCATTTGCCAGATCTTTGTCCACTCACTTAACCTATCCATATCCATCTGCAACCTCCTCATGTCCTCTTCAGAACATACTTTCCTACCTATCTTTGTGTCATCTGCAAATTTAGCCACCATGTCTTCACTCCCCTCATCTAGGTCATTGATGTAAATCGTAAAAAGTTGAGGCCCCAGTACAGACCACCATGGGATGCCACTCATCACATCCTGACAATCAGAAAACGACCCATTTATGCATACTCTCTGCTTCCTGCCAGCTAGCCAATCTTCCATCCATGCTAATATGTTCCCCACTACACCATGCACTTCTATTTTCCGTGGAAAAAGACAAGGAACAAACCAGAGCAGGGATAATTAATTGGGCGAAAGCCAACTTCGATGGAATGAGAATGCATCTGAGTCGAGTGAGTTGGAAATCAAATGTTGGCAGAAAAGACGGTAGCTGAACAATGGACCACCTTCAAAGAAAGAGCATTGTAGGCAATGTCAAGGTATATTCCCTTGAAGGGGTAAAATAGGAGAAAAAATCCAGTGTTTTGGATGACGAGAGAAATAGAGGTAAAGATGAAAAGGAAAAAGTACGTGTATGACAGATATCAGGTAGAAAATACAATGGAGAATCAGGCTAAATGTAGAGGGGAAGTTAATAAACTAATAAGAAAAGCAAGGAGGGAAGATAAAAGGGAATCCCACTGACTTCTATAAACATATAAATAATAAAAAGGGTGGTAAAAGAAAGAGTAGGGCCGATTAGGAAAAAAACGGGGACGTGCATGTGGAGGCTGGAGCAATAGCGCAGATATTGAACGAGTACTTTGCACCTGTCTTTACAAAGGAAGAGGACCCTACCCAATCCAAGGTGAGAGAGAAGGTAACTGGTAAACTAGAAGAACTTACAGTTGAGAGGAAGGAGGTGCTGGAAAGGCTCCCTTTACTTAAAATAGATAAGGTACCAGGACCAGGTGAGATGCATCCACACGTACTAAGGGAAGTGAGAGTGGAAATTGCAGAGGCACTAGTGATAATCTTTCAGTCTTCCTTAGACACAGGGGAGGTGCCAGAGGACTGGAGAATTGCGAATGTTACACCCTTGTTCAAAAAGGGGTGCAAGGATAAAGCTAACAACTACAGACTAGTCAGTCAGTCAGTTTGACCTCAGTGGTAGAGAAATTTCTGGAACCTATAGTATGGGTTAAAATCAATAGTCACTTAGACAGGTGCAGGATAATTAAGGAAAGGCAGCATGGATTCACTAAGAGAAAATTATGTTTAACTAACTTACTGGAATTTTTTGAGGTAACAGGGAAGGTTAATAAGGGAAACGCTGTTGATGTGGTGTATATGGATTTTCAAAAGGCATCTGATTCAGTGCCACACAACAGGCTTGTGAGCAAAATTCCAGTTCATGGAATAAAAGGGAAAGTAGGCACTTGGGTAAGAAATTAGCTGTGTGATAGGAAACAGAGACTAATGATAAATGGTTGTTTTTCAGGTTGGAGGAAGGTTTATAGTGGAGTTTGCCAGGAGTCAGTGTTGGGATCCTTGCTCTTCCCGATATATATTAATGACCTAGGCTGTGGTGTGCAGGGCATGATTTCAAAATTTGCAGATAATACGAAGATTGGAAACATTGTCAACTGTGATGGGGATAGTCTTAACCTTCAAAAGGACATAGACATGGTGATGGATTGGTAGATAGTGGCAGATGGAAGTTCAATGCAGAGATGTGTGAGGTGATTCATTTTGACAGGGAAAATATGGTGAGGCAGTATAACAAAGGGAAAACCTCTAAAGGAGGCGCAGGAACAGAGGGATCTCAGTATATACGTACACACATCATTAAAGATGTCAGGTCATGTTGAGAGAGCAGTTAACAAAGCAAATAGTATCTCAGGCTTTATCAATAGGGACATCGAGTACAAGAGTACAGAAGCCATGTTGAACTTGTATAAAACACTAGCTAGGCCTAATCTGGAGTTCTACATCCAGTTCTGGGCACCATATTTGAGGAAGGATGTAAAGGCATTGGAGAGAGTACAGAGGAGATTCACGAGAATGATTCCAGGAATAAAGATCTGTAGCTATCAGGATAGATTGGAGTGGTTAGGACTCTTTTCCTTGGAGAAAAGAAGGCTGAGAGGATCCTGAGGGCTGTTGACAGGGTAAATAGTGAGAAACTGTTCCCACTCAAGAGAACATCAAGAACTAGAGGGTACAAGTTCAAAATAATTAGCAAAAGGAGTAAATGCAATGTGAGGAAAAAATTTTCACCCAGAGGGTGGTTGGAGTCTGGAACAAAATTCTTGAAAGGGTGATGGAGGCAGGTTCAATCGAGGTACTCAAAAGGGAATTGGATTCCTACCTGAAAAGAGAGGATGTGCAAGGTTACAGGGATAAGGCAGAGGAATGGGACTAGGTGGAATGCTCTTTCAGAAAGTCGGTGCAGGCTCAATTGGCTGTAGGTCCTCCTTCTACACTGTAAAGATACAGTGATACTGTAACTCAGCCTTGAATATATTTAATGACCTAGCATCCACTGCTTTCAAGGGAAAAGAACACCAAACACTAACAGCCCTCTAAGAGAAGAAATTCCTCCTCATCTCCATCTTAAGTGGGAGAGTAGAGAACACAGTAGATTAAAGCAGGAAGAGCAGAGGATGAAAGTATTATGTAGGGCTCGAGGTGTTTTCAGGAGTAGAAGGGAGTAAGGGATCAGTCTGGAAATGGGAATATGCCAGCATGTTCTGTCTCATACTCAACAGAAATGATACGGAATGTTCCATTAGTTAGTTTACACCATAAATCTACTGGCCAAACACACCATATCAAACTCATTTATTATGTACAATTTTCCAGTTTAAGTACTTGGATCCATACACAACTTACACCAAATTACAAGTTGTGAAATGAAGATGCGCAGATTGCTTTCAATCATTATAATACAGGTTAGGAGCACTGTCTGACTGGAGTTCACCTCTAGAAATAATGACTAGAATCATGTTAAATCTGAAAAATGACAGAAAAACTCAAGTGAGGGGGAGAAAGACAAACACCCGAGGCCTAAACGGATAAACTTACAATCTGAAATGAAATAATCACCAGAATGCAAGAGAGTGCATTAACATAGAATATTCTTCTCTGCACTGCTGCAGCCCAAACACTCCCAACTAATGAAATGAGAAGGTGTACAGGCCTCCATAGAAATTTTTAATTTTAAAAAACGAATGACAATTGCTTAACAATCTTTGTACATATTGGTATTGTTACATAATGAATTAATTTGATCCCCATTAAACAGGCCAAAATTCTTGGAAATGTGGAATATAGAAAAAATTGCTAAAATTTGAGAATGGGTACATTATGTAAATGTGCATTCATCTCCCTGCAAAAGCTGAAGCCACTGAAGAACAAACTAAAATCTTAAAGTTATGTCAAAATTAATCCAATGGGAAACAGGCAAGAATTACAGTTAAAAATAAAATACTGCAGAAGCTGGAAATCTGAAATAAAAACAGAAAATGCTGGAAAAACTCAGCAGGTCTGACAGCATCTATGGAGAGAAAAACAGAGTTAATGTTTTGAGTTCTTTGGCTGCTCTTCAGAGTCTGAAGAGTCATATAAACTCGAAATGTTAACTTTGTTTCTCTCTCCACAGATGCTGCCTGGCCTGAGTTTTTCAAGAATTACCGTTATGTGGGGCATACTTTTTATTCCAAATATAACTTCTATATCTGAAATGTACGCTATGTACCATGTGCCATATCACACAAGCACTTCACTATGAAGAGGGAAAATCAGTCTGCTCGAGATCAAGAGAAAACTGAACACAGCTCTGTCAGCGTGAAAGTCTTTGTTAGCAGTCAAGCTGATACAATAACGCTTAAAGGAAGTAAACAGTTAGCTTAAAACACTTGCAAAGCAGAAATGTGACAAACCACTTCCCCGAAGAAAGCTCAGCTAGCAAGTACAACACAAATGGAATACAGTACTTGGATATACATATCACCTTACCATTTCAAGGTGCCTTGAATATTTCATACGCAGTAATGAATAAAGTTTCAGCTTATCTTCTCGTGGGGCTAGGAACTCCCAAGTGCCAACTGGTCTCGGGAACTTCGCGCATGCGTGGTCAGGAGCGAGTGGCGCATGCACAGTCTTGACGTTTGTCGTTCTTCAGGCCAAGGACAGGCCCAGTGCGCCTGCGCAAAACGGAAAGAGCAGGAAAATGGAGTCATGTGACCCAGGAGCAGTGCACCATAGTCGAGAAGAGTCCCAGGGCAGGGGACAGGGAGAGGTCCCAGTTAAAGAGAAAGAGCAGAGAGAGAGAGGCTCCAGTCAGAAAAAGGGCTGCAGTTGACAGATTAAGTGGCGAGGGCTCTGGGGAGGCCAAAGGGTTGCAGTTTTGCTTGCGAGAAGCAGGCTCTGGAGAAGCCGAGACCACCGAAAAAGGCAGCAGAAGATTGATGACTCAGTGCTGCAGGCCAATGGGGCAAAGATACCTCTTTGGAGCAGTAGCATTCCGCTTGACACAGCCAGAGAGTTGCAGTTTTGCTTGTGAGTTAGTGCTAGAGTGAAAACTCAGAAATCCAGAAGAACAGAGTCTTGAGGACGAGACTGAAACTCTGCAAGATGGGCCATCATTTGAGGCCATCCAAGTTGGAGAGATTTTTGGAGAGAATTCCAAGGCGAGATCTTCAAAGGTGAAGACTGGAATCCCTCGTGAAAGAGATAGAGTTTCCACGAGATTGGTTGACTCATGGTGAGTTACCAAGAAGTCTGTGAAATCTGTCTTGGTTGCATCTGCAATTTATTGTGCAATGTGGTGTGTTCAACCACAGTTTCCCTGTTAATTCAAATTAGTATAAGATAGATATTAAAAATTATCTTTGACCTTGTACAGTAAAGTTTATTTTTGTTTGCTTAAACCCTTGGAATCTTGTGGCTTTATTCCCTTAGCAAGTGTCGTAAATATCAACTTTAATAAAATATTACTGGTCCCTAACCAGATCGTACCGAGAACTTGGGAGTCTGGTCCAGGATCATAACCGTATTGATTGAATGATAAATTTTAGGCAGCATTGTGGTAGAGGACTATATACTATGGCTCTTTGTGTTAAATGGAACTCAGGTATTGCTTTAAACAACAGCTATGGACTTGGCTGAAATTTATGATTCAATCCTTATATTAATAAAAAGGGTGAAGATAGCAATGTCACATCACATCATAATTCAGATAACAGAACTAGGAGGAGTGTTCAAAGACAGTAAACAAAAAGCTATATGTGGCTACAGGCTTCACCTGCACCACTCATGATCTGAAAAATCATGCATTTTTCCCCCATTACATAAATCTAATGCACTGGTATATAAAACACAGCTAAAGTTGCCAGGAATATTTACAACAAAGCTTGATTCAAATATTCAGTGTTAATGTCGAAAGAAATTCACCCAATCAGCCTACCCACTTCATGGCCAGATGGCACGCACCCCCAACCCCGCCGGAAACCACATTATCTTTGCCCCATTGGCCTGCAGCGCTGAGTCGTCAACCTTCTGCTGCCTTTTTCGGTGGTCTCGGCTTCTCCAGAGCCTGCTTCTCACAAGCAAAACTGCCACCCTTTGGCCGTGCCAAGCGGAATGCTACTGCTCCAATAAGCAAGTCGGACTTTCACCCCTCACTGGGGCGAAGGTCATGTTCTCTGAAGCTTCCAGCTGATGGGATTGGCCGGCAGCTCCCTCAGTCCTGGCAGCACCACAAAGGTATCAGTGGCAGCTGCCAGGCCTGCAGGTGAGCAGTGGAGCCTAAGCCCTAGGAACCTCAGAGCAGGTAAGCCCAGGGTCTTGGGCCGGATAGATTAAGGGAGGTTAGGGAGAGGTGCAATGTTGGGGCGGGCGGGGCGGGGGGGGTTTAAAGGAAGGGAGCAGGTAGGAAAGAAGGAAAGTTCAGTATAAGTGGGGGGAGGTGCGCTGCGAATGGCAAAGGGCAGCTCCTGAAGAACAGTTAAAAACTGGGCTTCCCACTCCCGCCCTGCTGCCCACACCAAATGTAGTATGACGTGGGCAGTATATTATCAGGGCAAATAGGCTTGGTAACAAGCCTCATTAACCCTTAATTGTTGACATAAATATGGAATTTCAGCACCTGCCCATTCCCCCCCCCCACCCTCAATATTATGGGGACGAGCTCAGGAATGGGAGGGAAGGTGGCGGGATGGGCGCCCACCCCCCCACCACCACCATCACCATGGGAAACACACCCACTAAGGGCACATGAAATTCAGCCCCATATCTTCAGAATTCAATCAGAACACCATGGCCTGTCTTCTACCCTATCTGCGCCAAGATTCACACTCCCATTATCTAAGCTCCAATGGCTCTCTATGCTACGCAAGTTGACTTGCGTATTTCAAGCCTTTGGCAGATGATGGTAGAGACATAATGATCTTAATGTTTTTAACATAAGGAATGTATTGCACGGGAATTAGAAATTTCAGGTTTAATTTAGATATTCTCTCAGGTATAGGGTGCTGTTTACTCATAAGCAGTACAAGTGCCTTGCATGCTGTCCTCTATCTAACAATAAGCTGCAACAATAGGAGCCTTGTGATCTAATCTTTCATATCACATCTTCCCCACATGCCCTCACATAAATTTTTCAAATCTTTCTAGAAGTAAATCAAAAGATATTTAGTCAGACAATAGGAGTTAAAATATTCCAAGCAAATGCCAAATACACAGAGTAACAACCCAAGAAAATTCCACTTAAGTCATTCAGTCTCATTTCTCAAAAACAAGAATTAAGTGATCCACATGCCTCAGCCTTTCTGTGGTTGACTCACTTGGTTTGGTATTAAACTATTTTCTGGACAAGTTTTACCTGCAAAAATTGGTATGCAATTTAGCTACTGACCCTAGGGGAATCACCGTCCCATTAAGTATTTTGCTCAAAGTCTGACAGGCCCCAAACATGGGGTTTTTTCGCTATCTTTTTAATCCTGATTCTAGGAAGGTCAGGTCAGAAGTGGGAATGTTCAATAATGACTGCACCATGTTCAGCACCACTCGCTTCAGAAACTGAAGCAGTGCATGTCCAAATGCAGCAAGACCTAGACAATGTGCAGGCTTGGGCTGACAAGTGGCAAGTAACATTCACGCCACACAAGCGTCAGGCAATGACAATCTCCAACAAGAGAGAATCCAACCATCACCCCTTGATGTTCAATGGCATTACCATCACTGAAGCCCCAACTATCAACATCCTGGGGGTTACTATTGACCAGAAACTGAACTGAGCTAACCATATAATTACTGTGGCTACTAGAGCAGGTCAGAGGCTAGGAATCGTGCGACAAGTAACTCACCTCCTGACTCCCCAAAGGCTGTCCACCATCTACAAGGCACAAGTCAGGAGTGTGACAGAATAGTCTCCATTTGCCTGAATAAGTGCAGCTCCCACAACACTCAAGAAGCTTGACACCACCCAGGGCAAAGCAGCTCGCTCGACTGGCACCACATCCACAAGCATTCACTCCCTCCACCACCAACACAGAGTAGCAGCAGTGTCTACCGTCTACAAGAGGCACTGCAGGAATTCACCAAGGCTTCTTCAACAGCACCTTCCAAATGCACAACCACTCCAATCTAGAAGGACAAGGGCAGCAGATAGACGGGAACACCACCACCTGAAAGTTCCCCACCAAATCAATCACCATCTTGACTTGGAAATATATCGTCGTTCGTTTACTGTCACTGGGTCAAAATCCTGGAACTCCCTTTCTAACAGCAATGTGGCTGCACCTACACCACATGGACTGTAGCGGTTCAAGAAGGCAGCTCACCACCACCTTCTCAAGCGCAACTAGGGATGGGCAATAAATGCTGGCCCAGCCAGCGAAGCCCACATCCCATGAATGAATTTTTTAAAAAAGCAGAGGGGCAGTATCTCAGATACCTTTCCCATTCAAGGATTTGTTCACCAGTCTGTCGAGCAAATTGACTACCCCCTGTTCCAAAAGTACATTATTAGCTAGCTTCTTAGGGGATACGCTTATGAATTGAATTGTTCTCACCACAGTGGATGTGAAGTTTTGCTAACTATTTGAGGTGAGTTAACAAAATGCTCAGTGTTCTCAGTCATTGTGTAGCCCTCTTGAATGCCTGGCTCATTAACACCTGAAGCTCTACTCTAACTCAGCACTGCGATTTATAGCTTTTTAAACCTGTGCAAACTCAGTACTTTTTTTTAAAACACAAAACTGAAATCATAGTCATTTCCAAATTTACTAGTGGAGAGAAATAACCAAATTCCCAAATCATGATATATGGGTTAATATCAAAGGACCATAACCACAGCTACAAGTACAAAATAATAGGGTAGTAACAGTGGAGGATTTCAACTTCCCCAATATTAACTGGGTTATTCAAAGTGTGATAGGTTTAGAAGGAGCAGAATTGTTAAAATGCATCCAGGAGAGCTTTTTAAGCCAGTGCGTAGGAGGTCCTACAAGAGAGGGAGTGGTCCTGGACTTAATTTTAGGAAATGAAGCTGGGCAAGTGGTAGAGGTATCAGTGGGGGAGCATTTTGCAGATAGTGATCATAACTCCGTTAGATCCAAGATTGTTGTGGAAAAGGACAAGGATGGGCCAGAAATCAGAGTTCTAAATTGGGGGAAGGCCGATTTTAATAAGATCATATATGATTTAGCCAGAGTGGACTGGGAGCAGCTACTTTTAGGTAAATCTGCGTCAGAGTAGTGGGACTCATTCAAGAAGGAAATAGGAGAGTATAGGGCCAACATATTCCAGTAAAGGCAAAGGGTGGGACCAACAAATCCAGGGTATCCTGGATGTCGAGGGATATACAGGTTTGGATAAAGAGAAAAAGGGAGGCTTATGGCAGATACCGAGGGCTCAAAACAGCAGAAGCCCTAGAGGAGTATAGAATGTGTAGGGGGGGAAACTTAAAAAGGAAACTAGGAGAGCAAAAAGGGGCATGAAAAAACATTGGCAGGGAGAATAAAGGAAAATCCAAAGTTATTTTACAAGTACATTAAGAGTAAGAGGATAACTAGAGAAAGAGTAGGACCCATTAAGGACCGTAGTGGTAATGTGTGTGGAGCCGGAAGACGTTGGTAGGGTTCTAAATGAATACTTTGCGTTGGTGTTCACAAGTGAAGGGCACGATGTGGGTATGGAAATCAGGCAGAAGGGCTGTGATATAATTGAATAAATTAACATAGAAAGGGAGGAGGTTCTAAGTGGTTTGGCAGGCTTAAAAGTAGATAAATCTCCAAGCCTGGATGAAAATGTATCCCAGGTTGTTTAGTGAGGCAAGGGAGGAGATAGCAGGGGAGCTGGCAATAATTTTCAATGCCTCTCTGGCCACAGGAGAGGTGCCAGAGGACTGGAGGACAGCCAATGTGGTACCGTTATTCAAGGGAGGAAGAGATAAACCAGGGAACTGCAGACCAGTCAGTCTAACCTCAGTGGTGGGGAAACTATTGGAAGCAATTCTGAGGGACAGAATTAATTTACACTTGGAGAGGCAGGGATTAATCAAGGACAGTCAGCATGGTTTTGTTTAGGGCAAGTCATGCCTGACCAATTTGATTGAATTTTTCAAAGAGGTAACCAGGTATGTAGGTGAGGGCAATGCATTTGACGTAGTCTACTTGGACTTCAGCAAGACTTTTGATAAGGTCCCGCATGGGAGACCGATAACGAAGGTAAAGGCCCATGGGATTCAAGGCAATTTGGCATATTGGATCCCGAATTGGCTGAGTGGCAGGAAACAGAAGATAATGATTGAGGGGTGTTTTTGTGACTGGATGCCTATGGGGTTCCACAGGGATCAGTGTTGGGCCCCTTGCTGTTTGTGGTATATATAAAATGATTTAGACTTGAATGTAGGAGGGTTGATCAGTAAGTTCGCGGATGACACGAAAATTGGTGGAGTGTTAAAAATGAGGAGGATAGCCTTAGATTACAGGAGGATATACACGGGCTGGTCAGATGGGCTGATCAGTGGCAAATGGAATTTAATCCGGATAAGTTTGAGGGGATGCACTTGGGCAGGACAAACAAGGCATGGGAATACACGATAAATGGTAGGACCCTGGGAAATGCCGAGGATCAGAGGGACCTTGGTGTGCATGTCTACCGGTCCCTTAAGGTGGTGGGACAGGTAGATAAGGTTGGTACGAAGGCATATGGGATACTTGCCTTTATTAGCTGAGGCTTGGTATATAAGAGCAGGGAAGTTATACTGGAACTGTATAAAATGCTGGTTAGGCCAAAACTAGAGTATTGTGTGCAGTTCTGTAATATGCATTTTGGAAGGAGGTGATTGCACTGGAGAGAGTGCAGAAGAGATTTACCAGGACGTTGCCTGGGCTGGAGAGTTTTAGTTATGAGGAGACATTGGATAGACTGGGGTTATTTTCTCTGGAGCAGAGGAGATTAAGGGAGGACATGATTGAGGTGTATAAAATTATGAGGGACATAGATAGGGTAGACAGGAAGGAACTTTTCCCCTTGGTGGAGGGATCAATAACCAGGGGGCATAATTTAAGGTAAGGGGCAGGAGGTTTAAAGGAGATATGAGGAAGAATTTTTTCAATCAGTGGGCGGTGAGAATCTGGAACTCACTACCTGAAAGGGGGGAAGAGGAAGATACCCTCAAAACATTTAAGAAGTATTTGGATGTGCACTTGCAATGCCATGACATACAAGGCAATGGGCCTAGTGCAGGAAAATGGGGTTAGAATAGTGAGGTACTTTGACCAGCGCAGACTCGATGGGCCAAGGGGCCTTTTTCTGGGCTACAGACCTCTATGACTCTATGACAATGACTCTACTTGACCAATGCAGATATCAACTTCTGATTTGTGCGAATGTACTTTGCTTTTAATAGCTGCTTTATTTGTTCTTCTCAATAGTCACCTAAGTAGTGCAGGATTGGTCTTTGGTGTTTCCAAAAGATTTGAAGTGCATAGCTTTTCTTTCTTATTTCTGTTCCAGAGGTTTGCAGTGCTGTACAGAAGTGGTCACACCCAAGGCCCCAAAGGCTCAGGAATAAGAAAGCAAATAAAACTTGTCAATCCAGGTTAATAGAATATTTGATATTGTTAATCTCTGTCCGATCTAAAATAATCTTGCATGGCAGAGCCAGAATACTTTTTCCCAAACATTTAACAGGCAGGGAGTCCAATCCAAAGGAGAAAAAAATTAACTGCATTATGCAGGCAGATAATAGGCTATATTCAACACAAAAATAGGAGATCACATGTGGCACAGCCCATCTGCAATGCCATGATGGCATTTCCAAGTGCTCAGCATTTTGCCTGCTCAGAATCCATGAAAATGATGTTTGGAAGAGGAGGAGGAAGAACAAAAAAAAAATCTCATGGATAACGTAAATAGGACAATCTTTTCTGACATTTTCCATGCAAAGAGCTCCATGTAAATATTGACATTCCTGAGTTAAATGTAAATGTTGATACTATTCTGGGCTTCTCCACAGCATTAATTTCTCAAAGGCAGAAGGCCAGACTCAGCTACAGAAAAATACAACAATGCTGCTATTGTAAAAAAAAATAGATTCAAAAACAGAAATTTATGCCAAGCAAATATAGAACTGTCATAACAGATTGAGTAAGGGATGCCCTTCTAGCCCCCTTTAGAGTCGGAGCAGTTTAGTTTAAAAACCTATGAAATAGATGATGATGTGGTGAAAGGTGATGTGAAGTAGTACTGAAATGGCTACAGTACATCGTTGATTTAGAGCTTGAAAATACATCAGTAACAGAAGCAATTATCTAGCTTGCTAAAAACATTCTTTTCCTCATTTTACAAAATGAAATGAACAGCATTCAATCAAGATGAAGCTACAAGAAACAGATTCAGAGCAGCACGAAGTATTGGTGTAAAAATAATGGTGCGATGCAGCAGCCGAAAACACAATACTACACAACACAAAAACAGTCAGCTAAAAGATTCTCATATAGGTTTGCAAAAACATCTCAAAGGTTTTCAGAAAATATTAGAATTTATATTTTGTTTAAATTTCTTTTATGATAGAATTCTAACAGTTTTCTTCCACGTAGTTAATTTGATCCATTTCAAGTACACAAAATATATGTGCAACAACTTAACTGTCACATAATGTGTACCTTACAAAATACTTACGTAAAAAATGCTTTTCTAACAGTGCAATTTCAAGATGTCCCTTAATTTCATTCAGTCGTTCAGATTCTGTCCTGTTAAAATCTTGAATTCCTGAAGCCATAATCGATGCCCCTGGGCCTGCCTGAAACAAAAATGAAAATTCTTACAGGAAAGAAATCTACCAAAAACAACATGCATGAATCAGTCATAAACTGCACAGGACTTGAGATTGTAATTCAACTGGCTGAATGCTGCAACCAAAAAAGTTTTGCTGATACAGCTTAATACGTAAAAGAGACTACTTCCATCAGCTGATTTCCTTTAAAAAGTGAATCAATAAAACGCAGGCAATACACAATATTCTTTCTAGCTAATTTATCCAGAGCTCAACTACTGTGCATCGACAGCCCTCTGGGGTAGAGAATTCCAAGGAGCCTCAATACTTAGAGTGAATAAATTCCTCCTCATCTCAGATTTAAATGATCAGCTCTTTATCCTGAGACCACATCCCCCAATTCTAGATTTCCAGACAGGGGAAACAACCCCTCAGCATTTATCCTGTCAAGTCCCCTCAGATTCTTACGTTTCCATAAAATCAATCTAATTATTCTAAATTCCAGAGATTATAGTGCCATTCTACACAACTTCTCTTTATAGGCCAAACCCCTCATCTCAAAAACTAATCTGACATTGCCTCCAAGCTAAGTATATCCTTCTTCAAATAAGGAGAGCAAAACTGTGCACGGTCTACCAGATGTGGTCTCACCAAAGCCCTGTACAATTGTGGCAATATTTCCTTACTCTTGCACTCAAGCCCCCTTGTAACAAAAGTCCAACATGCCATTTGCTTTCTGATTTGCCTGTTGAATCTGCAGGCTAAATTACTGTGTTTCTTGTATGAGGACACCCTGATTCCTCTGAACAACATATAAAAGTTTCTCACCATTTAAAAATATTCTGCTTTTCTATTCTTCCTACCAAAGTGAATAATCTCGTATTTTCCCACATTATACTCCATCTGCCAACTTATTAGCTACACTTAACCTTATCCCTTTGCGGCTTCTTTGTGTCCTCCAGCTTACTGTCTCATCTAGCTCTGGGTCATCACCAAACGTTAAATACATTACTCTTATTACCTTCATCTAAATCATTGATACAGATTGTAAATAGCTGAGGTTCCAGCACTGTATTCTTGCAGCTCCCCATTAGCAATAGCCTGCCAACTTGAAAATGCCCTATTTATCCCTACTCTCTGCTTTCTGTCTGATAACCAATCCACTATCTGTGCTAATATATTACCCCCAAACCAATTTGTCTTTTTGCAATAATTTTTTACATGGCACCTTGTTGACTGTCTTTTGGAAATCTATATATATTACATCCACTGGTTCCACTTTGGCTAAGCTGTCAGTTACATCCTCAAAAAACTCTAATACATTTGTCAGTCATGATTTCCCTTTTACAAAACCATGTTGACTCGGCCTAATCATATTATGATTTTGTAAGTGCCTTGTTAACTTCTTCTTAATAATAGATTCTGGCATTTTCCTGACGACTAATGTCAGGGTAACTAACCTGTGGTTCTCTTTTTTTCTCTGTCTCGTTCTCTTTTCCTGAATAGCGGTGTTACATTTGCTACTTTCCCATGCACTGAGCAATTCTAGAATCTAGGGAATTTTGAAATATCATAACCATGCAACCACCGTCTCTGTAGCCATCTCTTTTCAAATCCTAGGATATAGGCCATTAGGTCTCGGGGATTTCTATAGCGCTTGTCCTCTACTGATGTTAATTATTTTTGATTCCTCACTCATTAGCCTCTTGGTTCCCACTATTTTTAGTTTGCTTTCAGTGTCTTCCACTGCAAAGACAGAAAAAAATATTCGTTTAGCATCTTTGCCATTTCTTTATTCCCCGATATAATTTCTCCCATCTCAACCTCTAAAGGGACAAATGTTTACTTTTGCTACTGTCTTCCTTTTTACATACTTTTAGAAGCTTGTACACTCCAATTTCATATTTCTTGTTCCTAGCCCCAATGCAATTTGGTATCTTCTCCATAGCCCTGACCTTGCCTTCCCTGGAGATTTGGAAGTCGTCTACTTACACACTAGGTCAGATGGCATGCTCTACAATCTTTCAATACTGAAAGCAAAGATAAAAACACATTATGCCCTGATTAGGGAACCCTTTATGTTGATAATGCTGCGCTAGTCACCCACAAGGAAACTCAGCTACAAAGACTCAAGGGTTGTCTCTCTCACACCAGTAACATGTTCTCCCTGACAATCAGCAGCAGGAAAATCATGGTCAAGGAACAAAGGGTTGCGCATTCTGTCCCTGATTACACTAAACACTCCCCCACTGGAAGTGGTTAGCAAATTCTGCTACTTTGAGTCCACAGTGACAAGCAATCTTCTGTCCCTTGATGCAGGTTGCAATAAACACACAAATAAAGCAGCTACCACTTTTGGCCAACTCAAAACACACACATAGGATAACATCAAGCCGATCCTTAGGACAAAGCTGATGGTGTACGGCCTGTGTTCTCAACAACTTGCTGTAAGTCAGTGATACATGGGTGACTTACAGCTACCAGGAAAAGAAGCTCATTAATTCCCACCTTCGCTGTCTATGGCTCATTATGATTTTGTCCTGCCCAGATACAATCACAAATGCAGCAGTCCTCTCAAAGGCAGAGCTTCCAAGTGTGGTAGCATTAATTAAAGAGGCGGTTTCAGTGGATCAGGCCCACATTCTGTATGTTCAAATAACTGGAGCCAAATAAACAGTGGGGGTGTCCAAGGCTCTGCTTTAAGGATGCTTGCAAGTGTGACATGTAGGCCCTGTACATCGACTATCACACCTGAGAGTTGCTAGCTGGCAAAAGAGGGAAATGGCGACAACTCCTGTGGGCTAGCATGAATTACCACAATAACCAGTGACTACTGCAGCTTGGCAACAGGCAACAATGCCGTAAACAACTCACATCACATGGCAGCTTCATGTGTGGCACTTGTGACAGAACCTGCATCTTAGGGATTGGCCACCACAGCCATCTGCAAAAGTGCACCAAGTGAAGACAACCCACCGGAATGGATTGTTTGCTACATGTCAATCATCTCTTGTAGACGGACGGATGCCAACACAACTCCGTGGATATCTAAATTTCCCTCATCTGATCCCTGTCCACCAACCATTTTTCATTTGAAACACTACCTGTAGCCCTAGTTATTGAATTTGCCAGGACACTGATGGCAGCCCCATTTAAGTGCAGCCTGTCCAAACAGAAGAGTTTCCTATTTCCTCAATACCGATGGCAGAGCCCCATGAACCAAAACCACTTCCAACCCCACCACTCTGTTATATATTCAACTGCTGTTCTGCTTGACCCTATGCCAATTCACGTGTGGTTCAAGTAGTAATCTAGAGATTATTCCCCTCCAGGTTCTGGTTATTAATTTAGAGCCCATCTCCTCAAACTCCCTCCACAGAACTTCATTTTTAGTTCAATCTATGAGGATGTCTCCTACAGAGGCCACAGCAACTGGAGCTTTCCCCTCCCATCCAAGTTCTTAACCAGCCACGACAAGATACCTCCAACCCAGGCACCAGGGAGGCAACGCAATCTTCAGAACATCTGCATGTGGCTGCAGAGAACAATTCAGCTGACTAAATGCTTTTGAAGTAACATGGGAAATTATGCAATTTGCATATGCTTAAGTAAGAGGGTCTACTTTCTGGTTGGATTTTAGGCTTGGGAAAGACTAACAAATCCAAGCATCATGTACAGACGTTCCTGAACATATTAAAAGTTATAAAATACAATTTAGTGGTTAATATAATCATGTTATTTGCTGTTTCAATGTGTTCACTTATTCTGTTTTCTCAGGATTGACTATTTTCAACAACAACTTATATTTATATAGCACCTTAATGCAATGAAACATCCCAAGGCACGTCATAAGAGCATTATAAAACAAGTATGACACTGAGCCACATAGGATTAGGTCAAATGTCCAAAACCTTGGTCAAAAAGTTTTTAACAAGCATCTTAAAAGGAGGAAAGAGAGGCAGAGAGGTGTAGGGAGGGAATTCCAGAGATTGGGATTGAGGTAACTGAAGCTATGACCACCAATGGTGGAGTAATTACAATTGGAAATGCACAAGAGGCCAAAATTAGGAGTGCAGATATCTTGAGAGACTGGAGAAGATTACAGAGATAAGGAGGGGTGAGGACATGGAGGGATTTGAAAAAGTAGTAAGAGAATTTTGAAGTCCAGACGTTGCTTGACCAGGAATAGGCCAATGTAGGTCAGCGAGCACATGGGTGACAGGGGAATGGGGCTTGCTGCTAGTTATGACATGGCAGCTGGTTTTTGGATGAACTCAAGTTTACCGAGTATAGAATGTGGGAGACCAGCCAGGAGTGCATTAGAATTGTCAAGTCTAGGTGTAATGAAAGTATGAATGAGAGTTTTAGCAGCTGATGAGCTGAGACAGGGCCAAAGTTAGGCCATATTACAGAGCTGGAAATAGGCAGGTGGCATGAATATGTTAGCTATTTCTTGTTGGCAAATGTTCTAACAATTCCTTGGCCTTTGATTTTTACATTCAGTTGTGAATTGATGCTGTTTAGTTTGAACCAGTTGACCAGGTGTTAAAGCAAAAATGAGAGTGCGACAGACAAAGTTATAGACAGTTAACTGGATAAAAGACTTTTAATATATTACAGCAAGATTTACATTTCAGAGATTAATACTGTGTTCTGCAAAAGTGATTACAAAATACCACCATTCAAAATAACCAGTACTGCAAGTGTATGTCTCATTGGGAGGAGTATAGTCATCATTACGCTAATTATAAAACACGAATTGTAATGAACCAATCTCGCCCACACAGCCACATTTCAGCCAAATTCCAGAAAAATAAACCACAAGCACTAATTGTGACAAACAAGAAGAATGCTGGAAGTAAATGGTGAATTGATTATTTTTTCTTTCTGAATTGCAAGGCTTCAATCTTTCAGATCCAACTAGCAATTATAAACTTTACAATACTACTTATTAAGGAATGGTTCAAATATCAATTCAAAAGACAAAGTATGGAGTTGCACATTAGAAGAAATAGTGTGAAAATGCTCTTCATAGTTAAATATAATGAACTATTAAAGAACAGTTCAAATCACATAGCATTTACTGTTCAAGCAACAAATTCAAAAAGGTACAAGGGAGGAGTAGCGCCTCTCACAGGCAGGCTCACTGCATTCTTTAGAGTGAGTCATCCTGTACTGGTCCGCACCTTCACCTAGCTCCACCTGCATCTCCAAGTAGTTGTTAGCATGCGACAGTGGCCATTACCTGGTAAACCACTTTAGCAAGTAGGCCAAACTAGGTGAGAGTGGCCAAACACCCTCAGAGACTTAGAGATTTGTCTACCCTGACATGCGAAGACCAAGTCCGGCAGGCTGGACAGATGAGATTAATCTAAGGTCCAATGGACTTGAAGGAGGATCAGTACCCCATATTGCAGAATGTGTAGAGCTCAACAAGACACAGAAGACGTCCTGGTCAACCACTGCATCTGGATCTATATCCAGCCATCTAGACTCGGCTTGCCATTGGACCAAGGTAGGTCAGGTCAAGAGAGCAAGACCGACAATGGACAAACTCTCCCTCACTATAACCCAGTTCTTGCTCAAGTCATGTTCATCATCCTCTTTCATCTTTCTCATTCAAAATGCACAATGATTTGTAGTTTTAAGAAAGAATGTCTTTCCAAGAATGTCAGGAAAAATATAAAATATAACCTGTTGCAAAGAACTGTAATACTAAAAAAGATATCACAACCCACAAAAAAATGAATACAAAATATCGTCCTTTACCCTTACAATGCTGCATCTAATGGCAACCCTGACCTCAGTGACAGCAGTATAAGATAATGCAGCAGCATATGGCTCCAGCAATGTAGGCAGACATTTGAGTAAGACGGCCATGTTAGAATCATAAAACTACTCCAAGTTCTGGATAAGTTAAAAATTTCCTTCAATTCAGAAGCTTACCTGAAACAGCCACGTAAATGCTGTGGCTACAAGAGCACGTTAACAATTGGGTATTCTGTGGCAAGCAACTCATCTTTTGACTCTCCAAAGCCTCTTTAACATCTACAAGGCACAAGTCAGGAGTATGATGGGATAAGCTCCACTTGCCTGGAGGATGAGTGCAGCTCCCACAACACTCAAGAAGTTCGGCTACATTGTGCATGGTGTCAATGTGATTGGCAACCTATCCACCACCTTGTGCATTTGTCGCTCCAACCACTAGTACACCGTGGCTGCCATCAAGGCTTTAACAGTAATTTTAATCCATGGCCTCTACTGTCTTATTTTTTGTTTCAATGATGTACACAGGTTACCAACATTGTAGCTGAGCTAACTTTACTGATAACACATTTTACTAACAAACATATATCTGCAGTAACTGAATTCTATCAAACACCAGGTCGTGTGATCCCCTATCTAGTACAGTGTACTGCATAGTATCTAATATTGGAGTCCATTTCCTTTTTTTGTAAAAAAAAATCAACATTTTATACAACTCAAGTGCACAAAGTCTCTTATCTATTCTTTCTCACTCAGTTTTGATCAGCCTGTTTTGTCTTACTCATCTCTGTATCTCTGTGGTCTTTTCCCAATTCTTCCACTGGATGTTCTGAATGGTGACAGAGATGATTTTGAAGGACAAGGGGCCTTCTCCAGCTCTGTGTCACTATCATTCCTTTTCTGGACTCTCAGGCTTTGTCTGGTTATCTGTTGCTTCACTGGTGCATTCTGGTTTTTGATCTTCAGCTGCACTTTCTGGTTCAGAGCAGGGCTGCACTTCATTTGTTTTCTGTAAGAATTTCCAATTTCTCCTGTCGATTTGGAGTCTGCATTATGTAAGACCTTGGTTCTCCTGTGATTCCTGTGACAACAGCAGGATTCCAGATCCCTTCATGCCGAAGCCTCACCGTCTCTCCCATGTTCAGGGCAGGCAGAGGTCAGGGACTGTTTCTGCTTCTGCTGTCTCAGTTTGAGCAGGTCCTGCACGTTATATCTCACTGGCTGTGGAAATAACAGTTGGGACATAGTTGGAAGCTTAGTTTTGAGTGTTCTCCCCATCAGGAACTGTGCTGGAGTTGATCTGATGTCCTCTAATGGAGTATTCCTGAAATCTAGCAGAGCCAGGTAAGGATCTCTTCTGTCCACCTCTGCCTTCTTCAACAGGTGTGTTAAGATCTGCATGGTACGTTCCACCATTCGTTGGTTTATGGATATTTGGGACTTGACGTAGTGTGGCAAAACTCCCAGTCCTGTGCAAATTCGCGAAACTCACAGCCTAAGAATTGTGTACCATCATCTGAGATGAGCACTTTAGGCATGCCATGGGGAGAAGAAATTGATTTTAAATGATTTACTACAGTGATGCTTTTACTATCATTTTTCAGCAGCACAAGACTCAAAAAACTTTGCATAATAATCAATTGCAAGTAGAGTACTCTCTGTTGTGAAATGTGAATAAGTCCACTCCAGTTTTCTGCCAGGAGCTTTCCAGAACACTGTAATTGAAGTGGTTCTTTCTGAGACTGACTGGACTTTTGGCACATTGCACACACATTCAACATTTCACCAATTTGAGCTCCCGTTCCAGGCCAATACATCACATCTGGAGCTCTTCTCCTGCCTGTTTCAATGCCGAAGTGGCTTTCATGTAAGCGCTGCACCATTTCTTTCCTCAGTGTTGCGGGATTTATGATCTTTTTTCCCTTGAAAAGTATTCCTTCTGCTACATGAAGTTCATCAAGAAGTTTCAGTACTCTTGTACAGCAAAAGAGGCTCCACTCCGATATGTGGGCCAACCAGTTTGCACAATCTGCTGCAGTTTTCTCAGGGTGATGTCGATCTTGGCCGCTTCCCTGATCTCATCTGTGGCTGCAACCAAACTGGATAAGTTCTTTGTCAGCATGTGAACCTGTGCTTCAATTTCTTTATCCTCTTCCTCCATGATGGGTAGGTATACACATGACAGTGTGTCTGCAATGTACTTTTCCTTGCCTGGTTTGCTGACCTGGTACTTCTGCAGATGCATTAGTAATCTTTGAATTCTTGGTGGTGCACAGTTCAGGGGTTTTAAGTATAGCTTCCAAAGGCTTATGATCAGACTCTATCTCCACGTCTTTGCCAGAGACAAACTGGTGGAAACATTCTAGGCCAAACACAATTGCTAGCATTTCTCTATTTAAACATACCGCTGCTGTGTTTCAGTCATTGCCTATGAAGTGTATGCCACTGGTGCCTCATTTTGCAAGAGGCCAGCTCCCAGGCCAGTCTTTGAAGTGTCCACTGAGATCTTGACTGGCTGACTGACATCACCATACTTTAACACTGGTGCCTGGGTCAGTGTTCTCTTCAAACTGGTCAAAGCTTCCTGGTGACTTTGTTCCCAATGCCATTCCTCATCATTTTGTAGAAGTTCTCTGAGAGGTGCTGTCAGGTCTGATATGTTCGGAATGAATTTCCCAAGATAGGTCACCATTCCCAAAAACCTCTCCAAGTCTTTCTTACATTCTGGGGGTGGTATGTTCATGGCTGCTTCGATTTTACTCAGGTCCAGCTTCAGTCCCTGACTTGTTAGCACATGTCCCAAGTACTTGATTTCATGAAGGCCCATTTTGCACTTTTCCTTCTTCAACTTGAGGTTCCTTTCTCTAGCTATGGCCAGCATTTGCCTCAGTCTATGGCCATGTTCTTCTTGTGAGGCTCCCCAGACCAACACATCATTGATATAGGTTTCCATGCTCTCTAACCCTTCAAACAGCTGCTTCTCTGTTGTGGTACACCGCCGGAGCTGAATTAAACCAAAAGGTAAGCATAACAACCTGTATCGTCTGTACGGTGTGTTGAAAGTACAGAGAAAGGAGCCGCGTTCATCCAGCTCCACCTGTCAGAAGCCTGAACTCGCATCCAAGACTGAACAGTATTTAGCATCAGCGAGCTTACACGTGATCTCTTCTACTGTGGGCAGCTGGTAATGATCTCTTTGTACTGTCTGGTTTAGGTTTCTGGGAACCAGACACTCACAGATTCCCACCTGATTTTTCTACAAGTACAACTGGATTAACCCACTTTGTCAGTTCTTCAATTTTCTTGATGCAAAGTTTCTCCATTCTGCCCAAATCTGCTTTCAGTCAGTCTCAGCATTACTGGTATTTTCCTGGGCGGGTATATTTTGGGTATCAGAGTTTCATGAATCTTGATGGTGTGTTCTCCTTTTAAGCAACCAATCCCCTGGAACACATCTTTATTCTCGCTGAGGATGTCATCAATGGTGAGTCATTATTCTCTTGATTAGCTTCAGATTTTCACACGCTTTGATTCCAAGAATGGGTTTTGCGTCAGTTTTCTCCAGTTTTCACCACTATGAATGGAAGTACTTGAGACTATTTTTTGTAGTTCACTTTAAGTGTGCACTTGCCTTCTACTGCAGTTTTTTCACCTGTATAAGTAGACAGCTTCACTTTTGTTTTAGTTAGCTGTTTCTCTTTGCTTATCTTACGATACAGGCTTATGGGATGACATTTGTTTGTGCACCTGTGTCAAGCTTGAAATTCACCTTAATGTTGGCAACGTTTAAGTCAACCTTCCACTCGTCTTCTTCGGAATTTGTTGTTACTCTCTCTTCACCTCACCTTTGGAAGTCATATGTGGGCCAAAGCTGGATGTGATCTGGAGCCCACTGATCCCGGTGGAACTCTTTAGAATTTGTTGCTACTGCACCAACGAAAAGTTCAGTTTGTGTCTGTGTCATCACCTGTAATTGTGGCACGTTCTTCGATTTACACATCTTAATGAAGTAATTTAGTTATCACAGTTCTTACAAAGCTTTCCATAGGTTGGACCACTACGTGTCAAATGTTCTGTTCCGCATCGGCTGCATTTAAATGTTTTAATGTAAGTTTTGTCTTCTTTACACCAATACTGTCCATTTGTTCTATCCCGGGGTTGTTTCTGTTTAACTGCATCTAGGTGCTTAATCATGTGTTGCTTATCATCTTCTGACATCTGTTTAATCTGGCGTTTGTGTCTTTGCTGCTCTGCAGATATTTATTGCTTTCTCCAGCGCAAGATCAACTTTTCTCAAAAGCTGTTCTCGGAGTGTCATCTGCAAGTCCGCAAATTATTCTACCTCGGATGAGTTATTCTTCAAGCTCTCCAAATTCACCTGGCTTAGCTCGTTTTCTCAGCTCAGTTACGTACTGACTAATGTTGTCACTGCCTTGCGTGCATGTAAAAAAAATTGATATCTTTCACACATGATGTTTTTCTTAAGACTGCAGTAGGCTTTGAATTTTTACATTATTTCTTTCAAGTAATTTGGTTTCTCATCACTTTCAAACATGAATGTGTTATAGACTTTGAGGGATTCTTCCCCCGCTATGTGAAGAAAGATGGAAGACTGTACCTGAGTGTACAGTCTTAGTGTAAAGAGGGTCTTTTTCAATCACTGCCCATTACTGTGAGGTACAGCTCAAATTGCTGCTGGAACCTCCTCCAGTTTTCAGCAAGGCTTCCTTCCAAACTGAGCTCTGTCGGTGGTTTCAGAACTCACATTGTTGCATTTAGTTTACTTCTGACACCGTATCTTGTTTTTTGTTTCAATGATGCACACAGGCTGTCGACATTGTAGCTGAGCTAACTTTATTGATAACACATTTTACTAACATAAACACATATCTGCAGTAACTGAATTCTATCAAGACATGCTCCAACGTGTGCTATCTGACCGTCAAACCCCAGGTCAGGTGACTCCCTAACGAGTACAGAGTACCATAAACTTGCTAAAATTGGAGTCCACTACCACAATCAACTATTATCATGACATCTACTACCTAGAAGTACAAGGACAGCAAACGCACCACCACATTCAAGTTCCCCTCCAAGCCACACACCTATATCACCGTTCCTTGAGCATCACTGGGTCAAAATCCTGGAACTCCCTTCTTAACAACACTGTGGTTGTACCCACACTATATGGGCCACAGCAGTACAAGGAGGCGGCTCACCACCACCTGCTCCAGGGTTATTAGTTTTGGGCAACAAATGATGGCTTTACCAGCGATGCTGACATCTAACAAATGAATAAGAAAAAAAGAAACAAACAATCAAGTACTGGAGAAAGAATGTCCTACAGTGCAAGAAGGAGACCTCCTTTAAGTAGGAACAGACTGAAACTATTGCTGTTGGGTTAGGATGTGCATGTTTGCAATGTGTATCTCTGCAAATAAAAACTTAAGTGTGTATAAAGAACAGGCTCCAGTTAAATCTTTACCAGCTGCCTTTCTGGATTGAAACAATGTTCCAAAGGGATCCAATGCTAGGACCACTGTTATTAATAATTTACATTAATGATTTGGACACAGAAGCAAGTAACAATCTCAAAATTTGCAGCTGATACCAAAATTAGGATACAGCTAACATTCGGGGAGAATGGAACATAATACATGATGACATTAGAAAGCTTGCAGACTGAGCAGATAAATGGCAAATGATTTTTAACATTAATCAATGTGAGATGATGCACTTTGATAGATACAAAAGAAACATCAAGAAAATTTTTTAAACACTGAAATGGGTTAGAAGAGCAAAAGGATCTAGGAATACAAATCATTCAAAGCAGCCTCAGAGGTTAGCAATGCAATTCCAATTGGTAATAAAGGACTGGAATTTATTTCTAGGGGTACAGAATTCAAAAGTAGTGAAGTTATGTTTAACTTGTAATGGGATCCCAGTCCAGCCACATTTGAGTATCATGCACAGTTCTGGTCTCCATATTATATAAAGGGCTGAGAAGCACTAGAGAAAGTGCAAAAAAAAGATTTAAAAGGATAGTACCAGCACAAGGAGATTACTGCTATCAGGAAAAATCAAATTAGCTGGAGTTTTTTTTCCTCAGAAAGGAGAAGACTTAGGAGGTGACCTCATAGAGGTCTTTAAAGTTAAGAATGAATCGGACAGGGAAGATTTGGAGAGAATGTTTCCACGTGTGGGGGAATCCAAAGCTCGGGGCTACAAATACAAGATAGCTTCTAATAAGTAAAACAGGGAAATAAGAAGAAATTTATTTATTTAGAAAATGGTTACAATGTAGAACTCACTACAACAGGAATTAATAGAAGCAAATAGCTTAGATGCTTTCAAAAGGAAATTGGACAGAAGAAAAACAAGTAGAACGGTATGCTGAAAGACTTGAGATTAGGTAGTGTGTGGAAAAAGTATTGTGCAAAGGGCAAGTACTGGCACAGACTATTTCGACCAAATAATCTATTTCTGTGCTATATATTCTATACAATAAAAAAAGCGTTGAAATGAAGATCACTTAGAATACAAAGTAAATGATCAGAACACAAACAGATTCTTGACATAATGGCTGGAAGGAGCTCCTTCTAAGGACAAGTTTGAAAAGTGCATTTTGGATTAATAGTTATAAGAGGGGAATATTGGATAGCATAAGCCCGGTTTCCCCCACCAGAGAGGTCAATTACCGGGGGCACAAATTTAAGGTGATTGGTAGGGGATTAGAGGGGACAGGAGGAAAAGCTTCTTCACCCAGAGGATGTTGGGAGTTTGGAAATCACTGCTTGGTTTGTTGGTGGAGGCAGAAACCCTCGGCTCATTGAAAAGGCACCTGGATCTGTACCTAAAATGCTGTAACCTGTAAGGCTATGGATCAGGTCTGGAAGGTGGGATTAAAATGGGCAGCTAGTTTTTTTTTTTACTTTTTCGGCTGGCGCAGGCATGATGGGCTGAATGGCCTCTTTCTGTGCTGTAGCTTTTCTATGCTTCTAAACGGGAGGCGCTTAAAAGGTTGGCAGTGCTCATGGTAGAAAAGCCACCTTGCTTAATTGGAAATGTCAGGGTCCATAACCTTTGTTGTATCCAATGCCTTTAGCCATTTCTTAATCTCATATCAAGTGAATCGAATTGTCTGAAGACTCACATCCATGATGATGGGAATTTCAGAAGAAGACAGGGATGGATCATCCACGTGACACTTCTGAAGACAGCTGCAAATACTTCAGTTTTGTCTTTTGCACTGATGAGCTAGGTTCTGCCATCACCAAGAATGGGGATCTTTGCAAAGCTGCCTCCTCCTCTTAGTTGTTTAATTATCCACTGCATAGCTTGATCTGATCCAATGAGTGTGGAATCATTAACTCCATCCGTAGCATGCTGCTTCTGCTGTTTAGCATGCATGTAGCCCTGTATTGTAGCTTCACCAGGTTGGTGTTGTTCCTGGTATGCTTTCTGAAACTCCTCATTGAAGCAGGGTTAATCTCCTGACTTGATGACATTGGTAGAGTGAGGGATATGCCAGGCCATGAGATTGCAGATTCTGGTTGAAAGTAATTCTACTGCTGCTGATGGTCCACGGCACCTCATGAATGCCTATTTTTGAGCTGCTGGATCTGTTCTGAGTCTATCCCATTTAGCCCTGTGGTTGTGCCACATTGTAAAGATGGGACATTGTCTCCACAAGGACTGTGTGGTGGTCACTCTTACCAATACTGTCATGAAAAGATACATCTGTAAGAGGTACATTGTGAGAAGTTCAAGTAGGTTTTTTCACTTGTTGATTCTCTCACCACCTGCCTCAGACTCAGTTTGGCAAATGTGTCTTTCAGGACTCAACCATTTTGGTCAGTAGTGTTGTTAATGAGCCACTTTTGGTGATGGACATAGAAGTCCACACCCAGACTACATTCTGTACCCTTGATACCCCAGTTTTTCTTCCAAGTGAGGAGGGCAGCAAACGGCAAATGGCAATTAACAGGAGGCTTCCTTGCTTGTGTGCGACTTGGTGCCTTGAGATTTCACAGTTCCAAAGTCAATGTGGTGTCTTGGGGCCACTCCGTCCTGACTATATACCACTGTGTCGCTACCTCTAGTGGATCTGTTCTACTGATGGGAGAGAATATAGCCAGTGAAGGTGATGGAGAAGTTTGGGGCATAGTCTGTAGAGAGTGATTTGGTATTATTTTGTGGGACAGTTCTCTAAGTTTTTAACACAAGTCTCCAGATGTTACTGTGGAGGAATTTGCAGCGTCAACTGGGCAGGGTGTGCCTTTCTCTATGCCACATCACCCAGCCAGTTTTATTCTCAATTGATTTTTCTATAGCGGTTTGACACAACTGATTAGCTTGCTAGGCCATTTCAGAGGGCAATTAAGAATCAACCACATTGCCATGGTTCTGGTGTCACATGTAAGGATTCTGGCTAAGGGCAGCAGATTTCCTCCCCTGAAGGAGTTTAGTGAATCAGATAGGCTTTTACAACAATCTGGTAGACTCATGAGCGTTATTAATGAGACTAGCTCTTTATTCCAATTGTTTTATTAATTAATTGAATTTTAAGTCTCCAGAGTATTAGTCCAGACCTTTTGGTTACAGATTCAACAAGTAACATTACCACAATGCTACCGATGTCATGGGGGGAATTTGAAAATAAGGGTGTGAATTTTAAAATTGTGGTGGTGCTTAATCGTGAGTGGACATGGATCGCTGAGCACAGGGGAAATAGGTGAGCAGGACTTTGCATGAATCAGGGCATGAGCAACAATTCCTTACAATTTCTGTCACATTTGACTATGCTAGTAGGTATACTTCTTGGCCTCAAAGGCAAACAATGTAATTTTATTTATTTTTTCATGGGATGTGGACATCAATGGCAAAGCCAGCATTTGTTGCCCATCCTGAATTGCCCTTGAACTGATTGGCTTGCTAGGCCATTTCAGAGAACAGTTAAGAGTGGCTCTGAATTCACATGTAGGCAAGACCAGGGAAGGATAGCATATTTCCTTCCCCAAAGGGCATTAGTGAACCAGATGGATTTTTACAACAATCAATGATAGTTTCATGGTACTATTACTGAGACTAGCTTTATATTCCAGATTTATTAATTGAATTCAAATTTCACCAGTCACCATTGTAGCATCTGAACCTATGTTCCCAGAGCATTAGCCTGGGCCTCTGGATTACTAGTCCAGAAGCTAGTTCTGAAGAAGAGTCATACAGACTCAAAACATTAACTCGTGTCTTTCTCTCCACAGATGCTGTCAGGCCTGCTGAGTTTTTCCAGCAATTTTTTTTGTTCCAGATTTCCAGCATCTGCAGTATTTTGCTTTTATCTTTGACATTACCACTACGCCACTATCTCCCCTAAATTAATGTAATGATGAATCAGAACGGTGATCGCACAGGTCATCATTTGCTCTGTTGTGTCTGTGCCCAATTCAGTTAGACCTACTCCCCCGACTTTACCCTGTAACATTGCAATTTTTTTTTCTCCTAGTGCTTACTCAATTCCTTAAAAGCCATGATTGAAACTGCCTCCACATTTTCAGGCATAAAAAGGTTGTTCTCTGATAGCAAAACTATTATTACCACTTATTTTAAATCTTGCTCTCTTTTGTTTATGCTATTATGTTAATTGCTGCTGTAATCTCTTTCATGTTGCATCTAAAGTACAAAAAAAGACTGCTCATCCGCCCATCAATCTCGCCATTTTACAATCTCTAGTCCTGCCACCCTCCTATAATCCATGTACTTTTAAATTCAAACATTGCATGGCTTATTCAAGAGTTAAGTTTATCCATTCTTTGCTGAAACATGATGGAGTCCTAAACTGCAGTGCTTAGACCTTCATTTACATTTGTTTTTTTTTCAATGGGGCACTGAGGGTTACAGTGGATTCACATCTGGGATCTGGTTTCAAATTCATCCCATAGAATACAAACAATTTTTGTCTGCTGGTGGTTAAGAGCCAGTGTAAAACTCATGAGCCCATAACATAAAATTGCACAATTAGTAGAGAAGCTTCAATATAACTGGTCATCCAAATGGAAAAACTTCACCTTGGTGTGCTTTTTCAAGGTACTTTTGTTAGGCCAGGGGAGGGAATTATTTTTTGTATCAAACCATGGTGTATCAGGCATAAGCATGCTTGATCGCTAAAACAGAAATTATTCCATTCTCTGGCACTAATATACTGCGTACCGATCTGTTCAAAATTCACACATGGAAGCATGTACCAGAGCAATATTTCCAGAATGGATAAATCCCAAGTGTCAGCAGGAATAAAGGTAAACTTAGTTTTAGATCGTGGGAAAAGTGATTTGATTTGTTTCCTGTCTAATAATTAGCCAGTTTTTTTCTGTCTGGTTAGTTGACATTTAAAGGATCTCTGACTGCACCAGAAATATTTATAGCTCCAGAAATATTTATAACTATGAGTAGGTGTAAACTGTAAATGCCCAAGAGATCCATAAGGTTTACTTGAAAGGGAAATTTTAGCTTTGGTTCTGACAAGACAAGAAAAATACTTAAATCCCTCTGTACCCTGTGGTAGCTCTCATGAATACTAATGAGTACTGTTCAGAAAAGAGTACAATGCGCCCAATTACAGAAAGGTTTGGATGGGAGTCTATAGGTCATGAGCCTGACTTGGCTAACAGCACCTAAGCAGATTTCCGAGACGGAAGAATTCTTTGAGGAAAATCAATGAAGCAGCTCCTGCACTTTAAAATTACTTTACCCAAGTATAATTTAATAAGCTTACTTAAAATGTTTCAAATGTTAGAAGTAATAATTTGCAATGCTTTATTGCACTTATAGGAGGCTGAAATTTTAAAACTGGATAAATACACTCAAGTACTTAGTCTGTATCAGCTTGGGACTTAGTAGTTGGATTAGCATCCTCTCTTTCCTAAGTGTATATCTGAAGTAATGAGAACAAGGTAATAAGATATGTTAGGTGATGCCCTTAGTGGAAAAGCCTGGCATGCTCTTAGCCATGTTGATGAGAGGACTACCACTCTGGAGATCAAAAGTAGCCTGTTGTAGCTTACCAGCTTATTTCCTACCTTCGATCAACCTGAAGAAGCACTTGATACTCCTTTGATGGAATGGCTATATGGTGAAGACTCTCTGGGCCAATCCTGCATCTTAATCCTTAATTGTACAATAGAAGGGATTGACAGTAAGTGCCTTGGAAAAAGCAATCATTGAGGTGATAAATATGTAAACTAAACTTACAACAATAGTGAGGGAGAGGATGAAAAGGGAATAATATTTAGGCATGGCCAATAAAGTGCAATGGTCTTTTCCAATCCTACATATTTTTGTGTTCCTGTTTTCTGTGAAATAAAGCAATGTATACAATGTGGCGTTCAGAAGCTTGGCTCAAAGTCCAGGATTGCTAAAATAAACTTCAAAAAAAAAAGAAAGGCATAAACCTAACTACCAGCCAGTCTAACACTAATGGTGGAAAAACTACCAGAGACCTTCAAGGACAAAATTAATACTCAGTGGTAAAAGCATGGGGTTAAAAAGAGACAGCCATCATGAATTTGTTAACAATAAATCATGTCTAACATAATTGAGTTCTTTGATGAAATATCAGAGGGTTAACAAAGGTTGTACTGTAGATGCTGTCTTACTTGGACTTTCAAAAGACATTTGATAAAATACCTCATAACAATCTTGATTGGTGATTTTGGTTTGAAGGTGGCTAAGAGATAGGAAGCAGTTTTTCTGACTGGGGGGAAGGATGCCATGGGGTCCCTCAGGAATCAGCATTGGGACCACTGTATTTCTCATTGGATACAAATCACCTGGTCTTGTGTACAGGCAGTACAAATTTACAAAACAAAACTTGGCAACATAATATGAGCATGTTAGTAATAGACTGCAGGAGGACATAGATTTGGTGAAATGGGGGGAGACATGCAGATAGAATTTAGTGCAGGTATGTGTGAAGTGATGATATAATTTAAATGGTACTATTTTGAGGGTGTATAAGAAGAGAGGGACATGGGTTTGCATATTCAAAAATCTTCGAGGTTTGCAAGATAAGTTGATAAAGCAGTTAAGAAAGCTTATGGGATCTATGGCTTTGTAAATAGGGTAATTGAATACAAAAACAAAGAAGTCATTCTAACCTTAACTGCCTAGGCTTCAGCTGGATCACTGTGTACATTTCTGTGCAACACACTTTAGAAGAATGGCAAGGCGCTGGGGAGAGGGTACAGTGGCGGTTTACCAAGATTACACTAGGGATAAGGCAGTTCAGTTACATGGAAAGATTGGAGAAGCTGGGTTTATTCATCTTAAAACAGAGAAGTTAAAGGGAGACCCAATTCAAATTCTGAGGAGTTTTGATGGAGCAAGGAGGGAAAAAGCTATTTTCTCTGGCAATTTTTTGGGCAAAAAGAGGTTATAGGTTTAAGATAATTGGCAAAAGATCTAAAGGGGGAATTGAGGACAAATTTCTTCAAGAGGTTTGTTAAAGATCTAAAGGGGGAATTGAGGACAAATTTCTTCAAGTAGTTTGTTAATGTCTGAAAGGGTGGTGGATCAGATTCTCTAAAAAAAACTTTTAAAAGACAATTGGATATGCACTTGAAGTGGGCTAATTTTCAGGATTGTGGGGAATAAGCTGGGGTGTTTGAATAAATTGGACAGCTCTTTTAAAAGAGCTGGTACAGCATGACTGGCCAAATAAGTATCTTCTGTGTTTTAAGTTTCTATGATTCCAGTAGAGTTCTAGGTTTTCAGACCAGTGGATTTTGACTGCAGCTAGCTGGAGCTAAAAAAGGATAGCTTCAGTTTTGGCAGATGTTTTTTATTCATTCATGAAAGGTAGGCATCGCTGACAAGGCCTGCATTTACTGCCCATCTTTAATTGCCCTTAAGCAGTTGAGAATGAGCTGTCTTCTTAAACCACTTCAGTCTGTGTGATGTGGGTACACGCAGAGTGTTGTTTAGGAGGCAGTTCCAAGATTTTGACCCAGCGACAATGAAGAACTAGGAAGATATTTCCAAGTTGGCATGACGTGCCACTTGGAGGGGAACCTGCAGGCAGCTAGTGGTGTTCCATGTGCCTGTTTCTCTTGTTTTTCTAGCCGAAAAACAGCAAGTTATAGAGAAAAAAATCCATTAATTGAAGTCAATAATCCACCTAACAAAAAAAATTCTGAATTAGACTTTATGGAAATTATACTTTGATAACTGTAGATGTTTAATTTTGATGGCAGAAAGCTTCCTCCAAGTTACTTATGTTTTCCTTCTTTAAACTGCTCAACAAGTCTTATTCTTGGCTTTGCGATGAAATCCTGTTCAGCAAAATGAAGCGATCTGCAGGCGATTAGCAAACCTTTAACATTGAGCAACATGAATAATCTGAAGGCTCTTTCACATTGATGAACTTTAGCAAACAATTCATGGCTTTGCAGTGTACACAGTCAAATTTACTTGCACAACAGAATTACCACACTAAGTGGGGAGGAAAAAATATCTTCCTATTATTATTCTTTGGAAGAAGGTAAGTCTTCGCTTCAGCTTTGCTCATTTAGTAGCAAAGCACAGCCCTCTCAGTGACCACAAGCTGTCGGTTCTTACAGAATCTGATCCATCACCTTTTCAGGTAATGCATTCCAGGTATTAACAAACCTCTATGAAGAAATTTGTCCTCAATTTCCCCTTTAATTCTTTTGCATTTGTGGGATGTCACTCTGCATAAAATGGTTGCTTCATATACCCATATAAAGTTGCTTGAGAGACATCTTAACACGATATAAATGCAGAATTTTTCTCTTCCTTAAAAATCTAAAGCTTTGAAAGAACATGCTCTTCACAGGAAAGAACAATTCAGAATTATTGGTCATTTAGTGGGTGTTTGCTGAATCTTTGCTGGCTTGCATAATTTACTCTATTACATTCTTTTTTTCCTCTGCTTGCCAAAGTTAATGGATCAAATCCTTCCCTGTCAGTTTGAAGTCAAAGAAATCTTGCCAATTTACAGGGGCACATTTTTTTAGTTACATAAAAGGTTGCAAAGATCTTTATCCCTCACTCTCAACCTGGTAACTACTGATCCAGAAGCTATAGAAACTATTCACAACAATCATATCAAAGAGAGAAGGGAGTACACATTTCAAAATTTTGCTCAATGCAAACTTTTCCAGCACCATTTTATTACAAAGTTTTTTCTTTAAAAGGGTACATATAGCACCTCAGCAAAGTTTGTCCAGCAAGCTAAATTTTGCATTCATAAGCAAGTGTTAAAACAAACCAACGTGCAACAAGAGAAATGTATTTGCATATTTGTTTAAATTCTAATCTAATATTTTCAGGTTCCAATGTCAGTATTGATTGGTACAAAAACAAACAGGCAATATTTAATTTCCCTACCAGAAAGGGACAAGCAAATATAAAATATACATTTTCTTAAAACAGCAATAGAAAAAGTGTCATCTATTTTTACAAGTCTTCACATTAATTAAGACATAATTTCACATTAATATAGACCTATTAGCAAACCAATTTCAACCAGATGTAGGAAGTCCTCTTTTAACATTGCCCCCTTTAGTATTGTTGGGCTTCAACATCATTAAATTTATGGGGCCTACAATCTCGTTGAGTGTCGCAAGGTTCGTTTTAGTGTCATTTCCTGAGAGCCCCAACTGGCGCTACTTTGGAGCGGCCTCTGCTCCCCAAGTTGTGGCCTCCCCCTCTCTGCCCACCCCTTCCCTTACTTCAGAGTTGTGGCCTCCCCCTAGTCCCTGACTCACTCCCTCACTGAACCTTCTCCACTCTGACTCACTCTCTTGCCACTTCCCTCCCCTGGACTTGCATTCCTATTCAATATTCAGGTCAGATCCAAAGACGAAGCTCCGATGTTGTGGAAATGCAAGTCCCAATGTGCAAAAACGCCAAGCTGGGGCTACTACAATCTATGTTTTTAATAATGACAGTCAAAGCTGCTCCTGCCTCACTGCTCTTCTTCCAAGCCCTTGCACACAACGAGGGCTCAGGAGAGGGAAGCGGTGAGCGAGAACATAAAAAACTAGGGTAGGCCAGGGAAAGGGTGGCAGCAGAAGGGAAGAGGCTGCAACATGGAAGGTCAGGGAGGGGGAGAGGCCACAACTTGTCGGGTTGAGGAGTGGGAGAATCTGCAGCGGCCAGGAGGGTCAGGGAAAGGGAGGTTTAAGCAGGATCAGCAGTGAACAAGAGGTACCGTAAGCAGAAAGCCACAGTTTGCTTTTAAAATAAGTTTAAAAATATGCAAGTTATTTCATTTACCAACACAGGAATTTAACAATGTAAAATATTGCAACTTAGAAGGTATAATGTTTATTATTTGTTTTTTTCTGATAAGGAAGGCACTACAGAACCAAACTACAGTTTTAACATTGATTTAGATTGCCATAGGAATCAATCTTTCACTTAAAGTCCTGATTTTCAGAAAGGCAATCACAACTTTAAGTGAGGACTTCCTGTACTCCAAAACTTGCTTCCGCAAACATGGTTTTTAGTTACTGAGATGGAGGTAATATTGAACAAGGTGCTGCTGAAATAGGCTGCTCTCTGTGCCACTCCATTGTAACTACCCCATAGTTCAGCATTGTAGCATGACTGGTTGCAGGTGCAATTCCAGGCCACAGCTGACCCTGCATGTGTCATGTCTATGTTGCAAGTGAATACAGGTAATCTCTGTACCAAATGGCACACTGCTGTATTTGCCTCTTGCTAATCCAGACCCTGAGCAGATAGATTCCCATTCCAAGTACATGCACTATGGCATACAGAAATTACTCATGGCATCTTCATGAGTGCAGATATGATCAGAAGGCTAAACTATACAGTAATGCAAACCCTTGCATATCATGTGCCATATTTTTATCATTCTTTCTTCACGAGGAAGTTGCTGAATCAAGTAGAGATTATGACCTGTAACCCCCCTAGCTGGGGGGGTACCCCAAAGATGCACTGGGAAATCCCCACCGAAGTTCCCAGATAAGGATAGCAAATTTTGGATGGTTCCAACAGTTTACAGTAATAGTTACTCAAAGAGAGTTAAAAGAATTAAAACCACTTTAACTTCTGGGTAACTATAGTATTGACCACCCCCCACCCTGAGCCCCCCCACAGGGCTTGTCCAATTCATCTCTTCCCCCCCCCCCAACAGGGACTTCACAAGTAACTCCCTCACAGGGATGGGATTCCCCACCCCACCCCCCCAATAAGACCCCAGATTGCCCTCCCCTCCCTCCAACTACCCACCAGCCACCACCAATCCCTCTGGCTCCCCCACTGACTAATTTAGGACGCGGCAGATGATGTTTACCAGGTGGATCAAATCCACAAGGGAAACTTGATCATGCGATCACAACGGTTTTGCAATTTGTATTTATTTCAAGATGTGTGCCCTGAATTCTGAAGTAATGAGTCCACTAAGATTCTTTTACAAACTCAAATTAAAATGTCAACAAAAGAGAAGATTTCAAGCACATATATAGGTCAACAAATTACTACTATGATAACTCCTAAAATCCCTAATTAACCGGGCTCTCAGTTACACCCCCTTTAAGGCAACTATCCAAAAATAGATATTTTAGATTTTAACCAGATCCCACAAATTAACACAACACTCTGGACAGTGGAATTCAAAGTGGCTTTCTCCAGCTTCAGCTTCGGTAGACAGCAAGCTTAATGCACAAGACTTCACACACATTGTTATGTCTTACAATGCCTTCCCCTGACACATAGCCTCATTCTCCTTTATATATGTTTCACCCTTCTTAATTTGTAAATTCCATTGTTTCCATATGTCTTTGGAACCTTACCTTTCTTATAATAAAAATCTTCACATGTTGCTACTATTCTCATTGACCTCTTGGAAATTAAAATCCCCCTCCATCTAAAAATGTAAATTCCCTTTACACCTTACATGCCAAGACCCGAACCATGTTTACTCATTAGCGTAGTAAAGATACTTCTACACCTTACTTCTTTTGATAACTTCAACTTGCAATCTGCTTGGCTACAAAATGTAATTAAATCTCAAAACAGGCAGAAAAACACAACCCCATTAACCTACTTCACAATAAACCAGAAAAATAATGAAAATTATTATACTCTCATGACACTACCTACAGTGTATGCGCAGATGATAAATGGCTAAAATCCACAGACCCTGAAAATAGATGCAGGGATTACAATGTGTGATTAACCCAGGACCATCGAATGCAATGCAGTCAATGATGGCAACTTTGTGCTGCCTGGTCATTGCAATGATCTCAGCATCTAGCAATCATTGACTGTGCTATTAATTTGTAGGACACATTAGCAGGGGCTCATATCAGGAAAAGCTAACTTCACTAAAGGACAGAACAAAAACAAAAACAGAATTACCTGGAAAAACTCAGCAGGTCTGGCAGCATCGGCGGAGAAGCAAAGAGTTGACGTTTCGAGTCCTCATGACCCTTTGATGGCTGCCAGACCTGCTGAGTTTTTTCAGGTAATTCTGTTTTTGTTTTGGATTTCCAGCATCCGCAGTTTTTTTGTTTTTATCACTAAAAGACAGCCTGCACTTCAAACAGGAGGTGTATGCAGAAGGTGCTGGCATTTGTGCAAGTGACTGAACTGGTCTCCAAGTTTTTCAAAATGGAGGTCACGGTGGTAGGAGGAGGAGGAGAATATCCTGTAACCGCTGGGGACCAGGAGGCTTTCCAGACACATACTCCAAAGACAGTGAGAGCTGACAGCCACAGAAGCCAACACCAGAAGATAAGCCTCGAGGATCTGGTTGCAGTGTTGCAAGAGGTTCAATGGTCTTGTAAGAGTGATCATGATCAGTGGATGCATCTTCAAATGCCATATGCTGCCAACTGTGCCATCTCCTCAGCCAATGCTCAATTCAGCACATCCGCACCATTCACCCACCAACAATTTCTGTCAATCAAGATTCATTTAGCACTGCTTCAAGTTTCATATTTATATCTCGCTGCTATTCAACCATGAAAGTTACTGCAAACAAATGTGCAACACTCATTGATGCACTTCCCTCTCTCTTGCAAGACAAGGTTACACACTAGAGGCAGCAAGGGCTAACTGATGAGGGATGAGGATGCCTGCACATCCTAACCTATGATGAAGACGACACTGGCTATTATTGGGACAGATAAATGCAATAAGGTATGTTTCATAACATTTCATTTAATTTCGTAACATTTGTTCTAGTTTTCCTATTATTTTTGAAGATGAACTATGTAGTTCCACAGATGTCAACAGCTCTCTGGCATCTTATCAAGATAGGCTTGGCAGCAAGCACCAACAAGTCATTTTTCCCTAGGCAGGCTTCAATATCCAGTTCAATTCTCTCCTACCAGCCACATATTTAAACTTGTCACCAGATACACTCTGGATGGATACTGGCCAATTTTTCACACTCTAGCCTGTGCAGCAACTATTGCATCTACTATCCTGATTAATATCTGCTCACTCAGTACAGACCAAGAATTGAATATGGGATCTTCTGTTCTTCAAAGGAAATGATAATCTGGTTGGTGTAGATTATTTCAAATTTGGTTCTCATCTGTCTCACTAAGTTCAGAGGATTTATGTGGGCTGAGGAATAGAAGAAAGTGATATTGTCAAGTACTTTCTATGATGGTGCATGTTTAACAATTATAATCGAGATATTTCTTCTCTGAATGTTTAGATTAACCTTTAGGTTTCAGAAAGCCATTACAATCTCATTTGTCTCAGGCCCATGTCGTCACAAGCATAATAGTGGCATGAAAAGTTATATTCGGAAAGAGGAATATTCAGAGTATGTTTTAAGCCATAAAGCTGTAACATTTAGGTCAGCAATTCTTAGTCTTCAACAAACTACATTTAATTTAAATTATTTCAACAAAGAGAACTTAATCTTTATCAAAACCTGCCCTGTAAAAGTAGCTAATAAATTAACTCATAATTCACTCCTTCAGAACTGACACAATGGCCCAGAACTTCCAATCTCTCAATGCTCGCACCCTCCAAGTTACACTACGGGACCTCTTGGAAGTCCTGACACACTGGCTATGTTTGAAGTGCCTGGGAAGTCTGGACTTCCAATGGGCAATTCCCCTGAGTCTGGAATCCTCTGAAACTCTGCTAGAGTCAGAGATTTCAGGTGGTTCCGACTTAGCAGAATAGTTACCCAAGAAAAGTTGGAAGGATTAAAATCAGTTCTAACTCCTGGGTAACTGTACTGCTGATACCCCAAACCCACCCTAACCCCTCAGCCAATTACACGCCACCCCTACTCTCTCATTCAGTTACCCGTCACTCACCCACCTACCACCCCTTTCCCCCACTCAGCCACCCATTGCCACCCCTTCCCCCCCCAGCCACCCTTTCTCCCCTCCAGCCACCCACCTGCCACCCCTTTCCCCCTCAGCCACCCGCCTGCCACCCCTTTTCCCCTCAGCCATCCGCCTGCCACCCCTTCGCCCCCCCCCAGCCCTTCCCCCCTCAGCCACCCACCCCTGGCACCCCTTTCCCCCCTCAGCCACCCACCTGCCACCCCTTCCCCCCCAGTCACCCGCCTGCCACCCCTTCCACCCCCCAGCCAATCACCTGCCACCCCTTTCCCCCCAGCCACTCGCCTGCCACCCCTTCACCCCCAGCCACCCGCCTGCCACCCCTTCCCTTTCCCCCTTCAGCCAACCACCTGCAACCCCTTTCCCCCCAAGCCAACCACCTGCAACCCCTTTCCCCCCAAGCCAACCACCTGCAACCCCTTTCCCCCCCAGCCACCCACCTGCCACCCCTTTCCCCTCCCAAGCCACCCACCTGCCACCCCTTTCCCCCACACGTCACCCACCTGCCACCCCCCCCCCCCCCAAGCCACCCACCTGCCACTCCATTCCCCACCAGCCACCCCTTTCCCCCCCAGCCACCCGCCTGCACCCCTTTCCCCATTCAGCCACCCACCTGCCACCCCTTTCCCCCCCAGCCACCCGCCTGCACTCCTTTCCCCATTCAGCCACCCACCCGCCACCCCATTCCCCCCCCCCCCAGTCACTCACCTGCCACCCCTCTCCTCTCATCCATTTACCTTCCCTCCATAGCTTCTCAAAATGACTTTGGGGCATTTCAACACTGCTTACTGGAATATGGCAGCTGGTGCCATAAAAAGGGGCATGGATTTTACGATGATTCTCTCCATTCCCCGCTGTGAGAATTGCTGCACTGAGTGAGTCTGGAAGAACGCGCCATCAGAAGCTGCGCCCAAAAAAAAAAAATCAGAGGAAGGCAAATAGGTAACTTGATCTCTGATCGGGGTCGGAAACAGGGATTACTACCCAGATCAGGAGTTCTCGGCCAATATATTAAATCCAGTTGAGCACTTTACAAATTAAAATTGGCTCACTGCAAAAAAGCTTTTAAGTCTAAAGCAAAATCTGAACAAGTTTAAATTTGCTTAGGCAGCACAATGAAGATAATTCCAGTTAAGGAGCTAACTTAAATGGAAGCCAAAGATGGGGGAGCACAGAGCTGGCAGAGGATTGAAGGGTTGGAAGATGTTGCAGAAATTTGGGGGAGTGAGGCTGCGACAGGATTTGAAAATGCAGGCCCACTGCTAGAAGCTGTCAGGCTATAATGCCTCCTAATTGCATGTAATACATTCTCTACCTTACCAGCCTTTGATGTGGAGTAAAATTTGTAACCGCCACTTAGCAGTACATAATAATCCTCAACCTGGTTTTATTTCTTAAAGGAGAAAGTACCCACGGTAAAGCCAACATTTTGCAACAGAAGGACTGCGACCCTCCATAAGAGACTTCACCCACTTTGTGGAGCCACGTCCTAGCTTTAATGGGGGATGAAGAAGCAGGGAAAAAAATTTATATCTCCCCTCTAAGTTCTTTTACCAATTAGTTTAAATCTATGACCTCTCGTTACCAACCCATTTGCCACTTTGGAACCAATGCTCAGAGAATTAAAACCATTGTGTTCCCAGCACCAGAGATCTGCTGAGCCCACTCTTCAAGTATCTGACAACATAACCAGAAAAGGTAAGCAGACGCCCATTATTTTGACTCACCCAGTTCCATGACACTTGATCAACTATTAGAAAATGCACTAGAGATGAAACAAGTAAATTACACAAAATAAAAGTTGCTCTGTGGTGTTATGAGAAAAATGTCAATCTATTTCTGGAATCAAGTAAGCGAGACAACTAATATAACACCTATCTTTAACAAGGAGCCTAATGACAGCTCAGGGAAACTCCAGGTCAGTAAGATTAATGTCTAAAAGCAATTTGAAAAAGGGAATATTTTAACATCTAGGTGCTACAGCAAGGTGGAGATGGTGTGAATTTATTGGATGGAGGGCTTGCCGAAGAAATTCACGATTCATAACTTTGTTGAAGAATTGCAGTGAAAATGTTATGAATGTGTGAATGTGATATTTATCAAAAAAAATTGCTAAAAACTAAAGTACAATAAATGCAATAACAAACTTGCATGTATATTGCATCTTTCACATTCTCTGGATATCGCAAGGTGATGAATATTCAATAAGTTACCATAGATTGCGGCATACAAGTCAACGTTTGAAGCCTCCAAAATCTTTCCAAAAATGGGGATCAACATATACACCAAGTGCACAATGTGAACCACCGGCGTGTGTGAATGCCATGTTAAAATGTGTAAAAAAACATATCACTGGTAATTCACATTAAAGTAATGTAGCGTGATTTATTTAATAAATTAATTGTACAAAGATATCTTTAACCACAATTAAAGCATTGCAAAGCTGTTAAATTTATTGTGCTTTGGCATCCAATGCAAAGTGCTCTTCAAATTCATTGAGTCAACTTTGGCTATAACATCATCATAAGGATCCCAATCTGGATCAGAATCATCCTTCCAGAACAAATCATTTTCTTCTCCATCCATTGAATTGGACAGTCCATATCTTTAGCACGATCTGATGACAGCTTGTGCACTAATAGCATTCCGTGATTTGATAATGAAACCACATAAAACATCAAGTGGGGCAGCATGCATATTTTCATTCTTCGAGAAGGCTTTTTCTCCATTAACCATCCACCTATACCATTCGGTACGAACATGTTCCTTGAATGACTTGTTGAGGCATGCATCCGAAGATTGAACTACAGACATTAGACCCCTCTCCCTGATATAACTGCAATGTGGGTGTTATTGCTTTGCACGCACCTCTTGATTTCATCTGCATGATCAGCACATGTCTCACGTTAATAAGCTGCATTCTTTACTGAGGCCACCGGGACACCTATTCCACACATTCTCAATCCACAACTTCACACCATCCTCATCCATCTAACCATTGTCATAGGCATGCACAGAAACTCTTGCAGGGAAATTGATGTACGGCATGGTTTTACATTTGAAAATTACCACAGACTTTAATTTCATTCTGTCGACCATGCAGGCTAGTACCACCATGAATCTTGTCTTCTCATGTCCTGTTATTTTCACACCTTTCTACCACAACTAGGCATATCAAAACTCATGGCTGCTTCATCCATTTTGCCAATGTGACTGAATGGTTACTCATGTTTTTGTCACTGTCTGCACTGCTGGAAACTGGTAATTTTGGCATTGATGTCTTTTGGTAGTCTCCGCATGATCTTGGTCTTCGCGAAGCAATAGGCTGTTTTGTTCTGTAAAGCGGCTGCAACAATCAGTTGTTGGTCGTCCACAATCTTTGCTGGGCTCATGGTTTGATTTGGTGCGCTCAAGTGCATATATATGTATTGCATTTCTGGCGATGACGTAACCATTCTGATGTGGTGAATCCATTTTGGAGGACCCATTCCAATACACACTTCTCAAGATTAAGCCAGTAGCTGATCCCTGTTCTCACAGTGCATTTGGTCTTGGGATCTTCTTCAGGGCAGATTCCTTCATCCATTCTTGCACCAGTTTTTCACTAACACCAAACTTCTTCGCTGCAGCACTATCATTTGACTCGTTTGCAAATGTTACGACTTTGAGCTTGAAAGTTGCTTCGTACTTTGTTCCTTTTGCTGGAGGACTCATTTCTACTTCAGCAGTCGCCATGCCATGTACAGTGTGTTCTGTGTAGGCATGTCTTAAAATCTCATGCATCCTCTTCATAACACTTGCTTGATCCCAAGTGCCAAATCACAGTATAAGTAAAACATGCATTTCTAGGGGGGGGTGGGAATATAGCATTTGCGCAGCTGAAAATTGGGGGTCAGTTGCAGGGGGACGGTTTGGTGGCGATTTATATGCTGAATATATTCAAAAGCATGATTTTGGTGCCCATTAAAAGAGGTTGCCTTATAAGCCGTGATCTATGGCACTTTTGAAATGCCCTCAAATGGAGCAACCAAGTTACACATGTCCAGTTAATCTGCTTTAGGTGATGCTGTTTAAAAAGACAGATTTGAAAAACTTGCCTTTATATAACACTTTTCATGACCACCAGATATCTCAAAGTGCTTTACAGTTAATTAAGTACTTTTTGAAGCGTAACTAGCCACCATTGTAATGTAGGAGGCTCAGCAGCTAATTTGCACAACCAGCTCCCACAAACAGCAACGTGACAACAATCAGATAATCTGCTTTTGAGAGTTGATTAAGAGATAAACATTGGCCAGGTCAGTGGGAATTCAATTCCCCTGCTGGTCTTCAAAATAGAGTCGTGGGTTCTTGATATTTATCTGAAGGGGCAAATGGGGCCTCAGTTTAATATAGCATGGGAACAAAGTACCTCTGACTGTGCAGCACTGCACTGGAAGATCAGCCTTGATGTTTGTGCTCAAGTCCTAGAGTGGGACTTGAACCCAGAATGTGTGACTCAAGAGTTGAGAGTGCTACCAAGTGAGCCATGGCTGACATGGCTTAAGGGATAAATGTTGACCAGTCTACCAAGAGCACTCCCCTACTCAATTTCAGATAGCTCTATGGAATCTTTTACATTCACCTTAGACGTACAAAGCCTTGGTTTAATGTCTCATCCAAAACAAGCATCTTACTAAGGCCATTTGCTTGGTGCTACACAAGACATAGAACAGAAGGCAAGTTCCTAAGATAGGCTGAAACATGACTAGATCAGACAGCAAACATGGTTGGGAATGACAAACATGGTGCTAAAGAGTTGAATTTTGTGCCCAATTACTCTGCAGAAAAACAAGCCACACTTGTTCATAACTCCAAACTTTAGAAGTCAGGCAACCCAGTAACAGAACCATTTGTCCTAGTGAATAATTTGCTTGAGAATTCTTAATGAAACCCCTTAAGAGCTTTGCAAACTTATTTGCTAAAGAACACAAATGTAATTTCCTTAATACTTAGAATCTTCATTTCTCACTCCGTACCAACTCAGGACAACATGATGATTAAACAACCAGGGCTGCAAAAATTACTTCAGATGGAGTCTAACAATTTTTTTCAACAAAAATACAACGTCCTCAGGACTGTACTCTGCCTTACTGTAATAACATAACTTAGTATCCCGAGTGACGGAAAAATGGGCTATAAGGACCCTGCATTGTATTAGGAGTACCAACGCCTTAACTGTATACCAATAACTCTTAACTGGAGAAAACAGTAGTCACTTACTCATTTTTAAAATGAATACTTACAGGGTCCTTTAGCTCTTCGGAATCTCTTATCGAGCATCGAGCAGATTTTCCTGGAATTTCATCACCACATTCATTGTCTGATGCGTTGGGAGATTCTACCAGATCAAGTATTTCATCCCGTTTCTGTCCTCTAAATCTTATTTTGTCCAATCGTTTTAGCATGTTCAACACGGAGCTCTTTTCCTTCACTTTAACATGATGAATGTTGTTCCTGATAAAAAGAAAGCATAACACCTTTACAAAAAAATATTTTGCTCAGAATCTGAGCATCTTTAAGCTATCAGCACATGCTATTTAATCATACTTTATGAACCGGTAGCCAACTCCCACAGAAATTAATAAAATTATAGATGAATTTGGAAGGATTGAAGATTCCAAGCCAATTCTGAGTCTTAAGACAAAGAGAAAATTATAATTTATCTTCTATTATAGGACATGACACCCACTATACCCATACCTTCACCAATGTACAATTATATAATGTCAACTCCAAACCAAACTACAAAGTTAGTTATATTGCTTTCACTGCACCACATTCTTATTACAAAGTAATTCTGAGAGCTAACAAATTCAAAGTCATGCAACTGCTCTCACCAGGACCCGAATGAAAATTGTCATCCTTTTGCAAATAAAATAAAGGTCACAAGTATCACTATAATACCTATATATTTTCAGTTTCAAAGACAAATAATTAATTATTCAATTATGTAAAGTACATTTGCTCAGGGCGAGATCAATAGCAGGCCATGTTACAAAGCCACAAGTACATTCAATAAAAAAACATTATGTGGCCTCCACCCTGAAATAGTAGCTACAGCTAACAAATCACTCTAGGTTTCAAAATAGTTTCATTATGTTCTGCACTGCAAGGTCCTAAAATAATTAACATAGCAAAACCTGGAACAAACGCAAGTTTTTCATTCAAATAATTCAAATAGTCACTGCTAAAAGGGCTTTAATTTTGATCTAAATTAGCAACTAAGTAATTAGCTATAATCTACAAAGGTCCATAAGCATCTCTTTCCATTAGAGATAATTGGTTAAATAGCTTGAGGGACATCACTCCGCAAGCATGGGGTAAGGTGAGGAGACAGGCCTCCATGATCTACCACAACCAGTGCATTCCTTTCAGTGGCTGTACAAATGATAAACAAAGTGCTGCATGTCTCACCACTCACTGTCCATTCCCACAGCATCACCATCACCCCACCCCGCTTTTCATCACTTCCATTTAAAATCCATTAATGCACTGATTATTTCAGATAAAGTCAATCATCAGTTTCTACCTCATAGTGCCATTACCTCAGTGACATGTCCATTGGCAATTCTATCATGATTTATCTAGTTTAGATTAGGCAGCACCACCACCCTCCCCTTCAGTGGCATCTGAAATTCCTGCAGTGGCCTAAACACTTATGCATGTCTTTACCTTCAGAAGTCTTTTGCACTTCAGCAAAAGATGGGTATCCATCCATGTGCATATATATCAAGTCAAGAACATAAGAAATAGGAACAGGAGTATACCATTCGGCCCTTCGAGTCTGCTCCACTATGCAATAAGATCATGGCTGATCTTCTCGTGTTTTGATTTCCACATTCCCATCTAACCCTGATATCCTTTGATTCCCTTGCCTAACAAGAATCTATGTACCTCTGCCTTAAAAATATTCAATGACCCTGCCTCCACCATCTTCTGAGGCAGAGAATTCCAAAGTCTCAACTTTCAGAGAAAAAGTTTCCCCTTATCTCTGTCCTAAAAGGGCGATCCCTAATTTTAAATTAGTGCCCCCTAGTTCTGGGTTCACCCACAAGAGGAAACATCCCTTTGACGTCCACCTTGTTAAGGCCTTTCAGGATCTTGTATACTTCAATCAAATCACCCCTCACTCTTTTAAACTCCAGTGAAAACAAGCCCATTCTGTTCAACCTTTCCTCATAAGACAATCCACTCATTCCAGGTATCAATCAAATAAACCTCCTTTGAACCACCTTCAATGCATTTACATCCTTCCTTAAATAGGGAGGCCAAAACTGTATTCGAGGTGCAGTCTCACCAATGCCCTGTATAACTGAAGCATAACATCTTTACTTTTATGTTTAATCCCTCTCGTAATAAAGGACAGCATTCCATTAGCCTTCTTAATTACTTGCTGTACCTGCATACTAACTTCTTGTGACTCATGTACTAGAACACCTAGATCTCTCTGCACCTCTGAATTATGCAGCCTTTCTCCATTTAAGTAATAATCTGCTTTTTTGTTATTCCTTCCTAAGAAAAGGACTTCGCATTTTCCCACATTATACACCATTTGTCAGATCTTTGCCCATCACTCAACCTATCGATATCCATCTGCAACTTCATGTCCTCTTTACAACAGACTTTCCTACCTATCTTTGTGTCATCTGCAAATTTAGCTACCAAGTCTTCACTCTCCTCAGCCAAGTCATTGATGTAAATCATAAAAAGTTGAGGCCCCAATACAGACGACCACTCGTCACAGCCTGCCAATCAGAAAAAGACCTATTTATGCATACTCTCTGCTTTCTGCTAGCCATCCAATCCGCCAGCAAGGGACTAAGACAAAACCAGCTATTCCAACAACTAATGCTTTTTTTTTAAAAAATTCCTTTTTTAAAAAAGTTCTTAGTAACACAAATCACATTATCAGTTTGTCTGCTATAAGCGATAGGACTGTGCCTACAAACACATGTTGATATTTCACATCGTTCCTCCACCCCAGGCTCATAACAAAAGCAGAATTATTACAATTATAATTCCATTGACCATTCATTGGTGCTTCATCAAATAAGCCATTTTGTGCAATGTGTCTAGACTGAGACTGCCTGCAATTTATTCAGCAGTGAGGAGCTCTGCAACCATGTACAGTGTTGTCTAATGCTTATATTCATTGGGCATGGAAACTCTTGACCAATCCTCCCTTCTTTACAACCTAGGCCAATTCTAGCACAATTCCCATACTGCAACTGAGATCAGTTGATGCAGCACAGATCCCAGGAATTAAATGTGGAACCATATTATAATTCAATAAGAACAATTTCTATTTACAGAACACTTCTAACATAGCAAAACATCCCAAGGAGCCTTCCAGAAGTATGAGGCAAAAATAGATTCTGAGCCAAAGGAGGAGCTATTAGGATGGTGACTAAAGTTATGACAAGGAGGTGCATTTTATAAAGAGAGTCTTAAAAGAGGGTCAGTGTGTTTATCAACTGAGGTGAAAGATAGAGGTAGAGACACATTTATAAAGTATTGACTAGTCCAAGAAACATCTCAAGACGCTTCGCACAATGACTTTTTGAAATGTACTCACTGATTATGTCAGTAAACGCAGCAGCCAAATTATGCAAAAGATTTCACAAACAGCAATGAAATGAAGGCCCGGTTATTTTTTTTGATGGTGTGGTGGTTGAGGCAAAGGTGTTGCTTGGCGCTCTTCTTGTAAAAGTGTCCTGCAATCTGTAATGTTCACCTGAACAGACAAACAGTGTCTTTATTTAGTACAAAAACAGAATTACCTGGAAAAACTCAGCAGGTCTGGCAGCATCGGCGGAGAAGAAAAGAGTTGACGTTGAGTCCTCATGACCCTTCAACAGTTCTGCCAGACCTGCTGAGTTTTTCCAGGTAATTCTGTTTTTGTTTTGGATTTCCAGCATCCACAGTTTTTTGTTTTTATCTTTATTTAGTATCTCATCTGTAGAGGCTGTCTCTGACAATGCAGAACTGCCCTTAGTACTGCAGTGGAGAATCAACCCAGGTTGTGTGTTCAAGTCTAGAATAAAGCTTAAACAAAGAACTTTCTGACTCAGTGCAACCGACTGCACCAAACTGGAATAGCTTCATTTAACAATTCATGGCCCAAACTACTTCAGACTTATTAAAGATGCAATGCCTTAAAAAAACTACAAAATTAGAATTTTAAAAGTATTAATGTTTGGATCCAGCTATTAAAAATTGGCTCTTTTCTCCTCTCATGTGTACAATTTATTATTGATCTTCCATTTCAATCCTTTGGACCCCATTTATTTTTGGGCAGGAGGAGCAATAATAATATACAATAATTTATTAAAATATGTACATCACACTGTGACAAAGGTGACTAAGAATAGGAGGTTGTGTGTTAACAGAAGGCAGGTATGCAAATACAATTGCTACATATAATTATTGTTGTGAAGGGTATTAAGCTAATTATTCAAAGTAAGCCAAGATAGATACAAAATAGCTCAATTGTAAAGTTGGAATTGTTTAAGGACTTTCTTTGAACAAAGTCACTTTGCTTTTGTTGCAAAAGCGACAAAGCAACTTTTAGAAGGTGCCAAAAAATAGACAGTCGTCCCAGAGGCCCGAACAGTCCCCATCCACCACTACTCTCCTCCGTCTGGCTGAAATTGTTCTCACACTGAACAATTTCTCCTTAAACTCCTCTCACTTCCTCCAAATAAAAGGTGTGGCTATGGGTACCCACATGGGCCCCAGCTATGCCTATCTCTTTATGGGGTGTGTGGAACATTCCTTGTTCCAGTCCTACTCCGGCACCCTCCCACAACTCTTTCTCTGGTAAATCGATGATTACTTCGGTGCTGCTTCATGCTCTTGTCTGGACCTGGAAAATTTTATTAATTTTGCTTCCAATTTCCACCCCTCCATCATTTTCACATGGTCTATCTCTAACACTTCCCTTCCCTTCCTTGACCTCTCTGTCTCAATTTCTGGCGATAGACTGTCTACCAATATCCATTACAAGCCTATCAACTCCCACAGCTACCTCGACTACAGCTCCTCACACCACGCTTTCTGTAAGGACTCTATCCCATTCTCTCAGTTCCTTCACCTCCATTGCATCTGATGATACCACTTTCAAAAACCGTTCCTCTGACATGTCCTCCTTCTTCCTTAACCGAGGTTTTCCACCCATGGTGGTTGACAGAGCCCTCAACCGTGTCCGGTCCATCTCCCGCGCATCCGCCCTCACACATTTTCCCTCCTTCTTTGTCCTCACTTATCACCCCACCAGCCTCCGCATTCAAAGCATCATCCTCCACCAATTCCACCATGATGATACCACCAAACACATCTTCCCTTCACACCCCCCCCCCCAAACGGCATTCCGTAGGGATCGTTCCCTCCGTTACACCCTGGTGCGCTCCTCCATCACCCCCTACACCTTAACCCCCTCCCACGGCACCTTCCCATGCAACCGGAGAAGATGCAACACCTGCCACTTTACTTCCCCTCTCCTCACCGTCCAAGGGCCCAAACATTCATTTCAAGTGAAGGAGCATTTCACCTGTACTTCCCTCAACTTAGTCTACTGCATTTGTTGCTCCCATTGCGGTTTCCTCTACATTGGAGAGACCAAAAGCAGACTGGGTGACCACTTTGCAGAACACCTTCGTTCTGTCCGCAAGCATTACCCAGACCCCAGACCTCCCTGTCGCTTGCCATTTCAACACTCCACCCTGCTCTCATGCCCACATGTCCGTCCTTGACTTGCTGCATTGTTCCAGTGAAGCTCAACACAAACTGGAGGAACAGCACCACATCTTCCAGCTCAGCATTTTACAGCCTTTCGGACAGAATATTGAGTTCAACAATTTTAGATCACGAACTCTCTCCTCCATCCCCACCCCCTTTCTGATTTTTCCCCCTCCCTTTTGTTTTTTCCAATAATTTATATAGATTTTTCTTTTCCCACCTATTTCCATTATTTTTAAATGTATTTCCATCCATTGTTTTATCTCTACCTTTTAGCCTTTTACGATTCCTTCACCCCACCCCACCCCTAGAGCTATCTGTACCTTGCTTGACCTGCTTTCTACCCTTACTTAGCACATTCCTTTAGATAATAGGACCACCTTCAACACCTCTTTGTCCTTTTGTCTGTGACATCTTTTGGTTATCTCCAACTATCACTGGCCCACTATCCAGTTCTCTTGTCCCAACACACCCTCCCCCCCCCCCACCCCACCCCTTAAACCAGCTTATATTTCACCCCTTTTCTATTTTTCCATAGTTCTGTTGAAGAGTTAAGCAGACTCAAAATGTTAACTGTGCTCCCTTTCATAGATGCTGCCAGACCTGCTGAGTTTTTCCAGGTATTTTTGTTTTTGTTGACAATCGTCCCACCTTGGATACCTTAAAAAAACTGGATGCCAGTTTGGCCAGTGCTTCCTATTGACTCTCCAACAGCTCCTCAAGAACTAGTGCTTTATGCCTCAGTTCAATTATGCTTGATTCTAAATTTCTTTAATCACACTTTTTTTCCTCGTTTATTCTTCTAATCGAATACAAATCATATTTAAACAAAATTCCTTAGATTGCATCGACTTACATTTCTGTTTGCACAAATACAGTCAATTAAAACTTGAAATTTATAACATTTCAGACCCATAGTTATGATAGGACTAAACAATGATAAAATAATTCAATCTGCCATAAAACCATTTCGCAAGAAATAAAAGCAACATTCAAAAGACAACCAAGTAGCCAGTCTTGGAAGATGCTACAGCAGCAGCTGTCAGCTGGTGCATGCCACTGTATGATACAAAGATTATCACAAATCAACACATTTCCTGTGTTCCTTCCACTTGGAGATTTGTCCCAAAAGTTTTAATATTATAAGAGCGAGACAAGAACGTTGGGGGTGAGAAATCACACGCAAAACAAGGAGACAAATACACAACAATTGATACATTGTTTGCATGAATTAATTATTGAAAATTCTATACTTTCTCATGTTCCATGGGGCCTTGAAGCTTAAATATGTGTAAAAAGGATTCCTTTTATTTCTTGTGAATTGGTTTTATGGTGGGTTGAATTGTTTAATCATTGTTTAGTCCGGTCATAATTGTGGATCTGAGATGTTATAGATTTAATGTTTTAAAAGATGATATTTGTGCATACAGTAATGCCAATATCATCTAAAGTAGTTTTTAGATTATTAATTGTATCATGTGGCTTTTCCAATATTGGTGAATAGTGAAAGGTTTGGAGATCAAGCTGAAGCACTGCATGTGAGGAAATTAGTGTATGATGTATGTGCAAGGGCAAAACATGGTTGCATAGGGTGCAAATATTGTTCTGCTGTCAAATTTTAAAAATTCAAATTTTGTTTTTACACACTATTCTAAGCACATTTATACTAAATGTTGTGTTTACAGCAGTACATTGTCCTTATACTGAGTGACTGGGAGACTTTTTTAAAAATGTACACATAAGCCATGTTACCCCAAAAATTTTCAAGTTAAAGGTGCAATACCCCAAAAGCTGACACTGAACCAAAAACGAAATGAAGAATACGTGTTAATCATCTTTCCAAATAATAAGTTTAAAGTTTGATTTTTAAACACGATGTCATTGCTTATTTTCCATAAATCTCGTCCTCGAAGTGAATCATCTATATTCAGTATTCTGTTTTTACTTCAGATTTCCAGTATCCATAGTATCTCGCTTTTGTATCATCTATATTCTCCTTGGTTTTAACCAGGTCATTTTATTGTTCTTCCACTTTATGACCTTAAGAGCTTGTTTTCATTTTTATGAAGATAGATTTTGCTTAGTATGCCTTCAAATGATAAGACAAGTAAGTCATCCTTTCTATTCATATAGTAAAGTAAAATACTAAAGCAGCCATAGTAAATAGTTCTGCCTATCTGAATAATATGGTACCTGGTAATGTAGGATGGGGACAAAAAAGAAAGCCAAAAGTGCGAACAATGAAAATCCACATAATCCTTTCCCCCTATGACACACTCTGACCGAGCTCCAAAACGGAATTGAGTGAAGGCGGGGAATCCTGCTTCAATCCATATTTTTCAATTAAAAATGGGCAGTAATTTTAAAAATTCTTTCATGGGCAGCATTTGTTGCACATTCCCAATTGCTTTTGAGGTGGTAGTGGTAAGCTGCCTTCTTGAACCACTGCTGTCCATGTGGTGTAGGTACACCCACAGTGCTGTTGGGGAGGGAGTTCCAGGATTTTGATCCAGCAACAGTGAAGGAACAGGATAAAGTTCCAAGTCAGGATGGTGTGGGGCTTGGAAGGAGCTTGCAGATGGCAGTGTTCCCATGCATCTGCTGCCCTTGTCTTTCAAGGTGGTAAAGGTCACGGGTTTGGAAGGTGCTATCAAAGGAGCCTTGGTGAGTTGCTGTGCATCGGTAAATGTTTAGTTTAGTTGTTGAATGCTGAACAAGTGGACTGCTTTGTCCTGAAAGATGTCGAGCATCTTGAGTGTTGTTGGAGCCGCACTCATCCAGACTTGTGCCTTTTAGATGGTGATCAAGCTTTAGGGGGGGTCAGGAGGTGAGTCACTCATCTCAGAATTCCCAGCCTCTGGGAAAATTAAAATGTTAGTTCATTTCTAAAAAGCCACTTTACATGCAACATTTAGACTTATTTTTCAATTTGAAAACGTACATTGTGAAGTCCTGCCCAGTTTTATAACACAGTACTTAAGGAGAATGCAATGACCACATTAATATTGTTGATACAGTAAAGCAGGCAATGGAACTCACACTTTGGACACTGGCATTCTTTGTTTGTGTATTAAGTTCAGCTGAGCCAAAGATTTCAAATACAATGCCTGCACGGAGGAGTTTCATGTGATCAGGGCATTGACCTCTAGCCTTTTTGTAGTTAAGTCCTACTTTAAATAAAAAGATACACATGCATTTTTCAAAGAAATTAAATGATATATTTAGTCATTTAGATAATTGAATGGAAAGATCTAGAAAGGTGGCTTATTCGGAGTCAGAGAGAGAGAGAGAAAAAAAGTTCTTTTCACTTGTCAATCAGCTACATTCGGGAATCCCAATCATCTGTTACAGTCCAACTACAGAACCTCCAGAGTGCAAGACCAAAGCTACAGTTACGCTAACACACTCACATTGGAAAGTTGTTTCACGCGTACACTGATGCAAAACGAGCAACAAGTTTGGTCCTGGCTGGATCCTGAAATTAAGCCAATGTGAAACCCTCATGGGAGGTCTCCTCATGGTGCTTACATTTGACAGCTGCACAGTATAACTACAGTAAGATATGAAGTCAGAATTAAAAAGTACTTCACTGGCCCACTAGATCTCTTGGGCACTCTAAAATTTGCCACCGGGTTTGTAGAACATTACAGGAAAACAGACATTCCCGGACAGGGCCTTAAAATTACTGGCAAGTAAAGACTTTCACACGTATATAATAAAGCATATATGGAACTCTTCCCTGACAGACAGAGTAGAATTTGAAAATTACACGTCATACAGGCATTGCCAGCTACACTTCACAGTTTATGGGCCTGTATAACTGCAAGATGATACAGACATTTATCAAGACTAATTTAGAACAGCATGGAAACCAAATAAGTCAGTTGCTGGCCTACAACTGATAACTGGAATTCCTGAATGTAGCTGATACAGAAGTTAAATGATCTAAACATTCTTCTTTACTCCCCCTGCCTTATCCTCAACAACTAAATTTCCAGCTCTTTTATCCATTCAGTCCTCAAAAGACATTGTGCAATTCCTTCTAAAATTACACTTGTATGTTTTCATTTAAAATTGCAAATAGTACTTGAAAAAGCAATTGTCTGTTTTTCTCCCTTCCAATAAAGATTCTGGATGAAAACAGCTTTCAACAGGATTTGATCGCATGTATATTAAATGTAATCACAAAATTTAATTCATCGTGATTCATCTGTAACAGGCTCTATTGAATTGCTAAAAAAAAACGAAAATGCTAGACATACTCATTTGTGGAAAGAGAAACAGAGTTAATGTTTCAGGATGATGACCTTTCATCAGAACTGGGAAAAGTTAATGTATGAGGATTTGAGAAAGGGGTGGGTGGAACAAGGTCTGTGATAGGGTGGAAGGCAGGGAAGGTTGAATAACAGAAGAGTTAGTACAAGGACAAAGCGAGTGGTGATCAGGCAAGAAAAGAAAAAGATCTGCCTAGAGTAGGAGTACTACTGTATGAAAGTGAAAATAAGAGAAATACAGAAACATGCAAAGGGAACAAAATGGTGGCGGCGGTCTGAGGAGTGGTGTGGGACAGAGTTTACAGTCTGAAATTGTTGATCTCAACATTGAGTCCAGAAGGTTGTGAAGTGCCTAATCAAAAGATGAGGTGTTGTTCCTGAAAATTACATTGAGCTTCACTTGAACAGTGTAGAAGGCCAAAGGACAAGAAATGCTAGTGTGAGAGTAAGGTGGAAAAATAAAATGACAGGTTACTGGTCACAGGTCACGCTTGCAGACTGAATGGAGGTGTTCCACAAAGCAGCCACCCAATCCACTAAAACATGTCACCATTCCCTTTGGCCCTGTAAGACTAACTTTTCTGTCATTCAATCTCTCCTGTCTTCCACCTTATCACAGACTTTCCTTTGTCCAAGTTCCACCCACTCCTTGCTCAAATCCTACTACATCTCTAACTTTTCCGAGTTCTGATGAAAGGTCATAGACCAGAAACATTAACACAGTTTCTCCCTTCACACATACTGCCTGACTTGCTGAATATTTCCAGCATTTTGTTTTTATTTCAGATTTCCAGCACTGCGTGACCTGTGACCAGTAACCTGTCATTTTAATTGTCCGCCTTATTCTCACACTAGCATTTCTTGTCCTTTGGCCTTCTACACTGTTCAAGTGAAGCTCAATGTAAGTTTCAGGAACACCATCTCATCTTTTGATTAGGCACTTCACAACCTCTGGACTCAATTCTGCTTTTCATCTTCTGAATTAATGCCTACCAGTAAAAATTGAAAACCGGTCAGGGGAAATCTGACTGAGATACAAGGGTGTGAAAGATGCTGAATGCAAGTTCTCTCTTTTTCATAAATATATTCAGAAGTATAAATCTACAAGCTTGGGCCAAATCTTGAACAGCCCAGAGATTTGAATTATGCAATCCTTCACTAAAAAATACCATTATGCTGTATCTAAGACAATGCCAATTATGCATTAAATCTCCAACGAAAACCAATAAAGTTGAACATATTACTTTAAAAACTTGATCTTGTTTAATGATGCAGAAAATAAATATCAAGTTGCCACTGAATTGAGAAGTTATCCAATAGGCATACTTAACTAATATACAGAAATTATTGATTTTCCCAGTGGTATAACTTTCTTTTTAAAAATATACTTTGTTGAAAGGAAATTTATTTTTAAATTAGGATTATGTTGCAGCTACATGAGCAATTTGCAGCAGCGAGTAGAAGAATTATAGTGATATGGGATTGCTGTTAGTATTGTAGCAAAAGGAAGGGTTGCTCTGTGGGATGTGCTGAGTGAGGCTGCAATGGTTTATAGGTACCAAGCATTCATATACCTGTTAATACAAAAGCAAAATACTGCAGGTGCTGGAAACCATATACTGTTAAATTTGTTTCATGTTCTATACCCATCAACAAAATTACAATAATGGCAACAAAACTTACCCAACATAACATGAGGGAAGGGAGAGACAGGATGGAGATTTACAGTTTTGTAAACCGAAAAATTTGTGAAGCACCCTTCAAATTATTGACAGCATCCAACATTGCAACCTGTGTTTCTGATAAAATATCATTTTTTTTTTCAAAACTATGCAGATTCTTCTATAAGCTTGCTTTTGATTATTTTCACACTTCTCGTGGTGTGAATGTTGCTGTACCATGCTAAATGAAAACCTTAGGTCATGCTCTTTTCATACAAGGTACAGACAAGAACAGATAATACACAGCACCTCATATAACATCTGAAAATAAAAGAAAAATCAGTGCTTCTGGTGATGGGCTCCAACAGAAACATTAAACTATTTTTCAATTTCAGACTTTTGACCCAAAATTTCCTTTCGGATTTCCAGCATTGATGACATTTTCTAAAATCTAACTTACATACATGCAACTGTTTTACAAATCACTTAGTTCTATTAGTGCACAGGTAAATTAAATCTATAGGCGACACCATTTTGATTTTTTTTAAATTCATACATGGGAAGTGGGTGTTGCTAGCAAAGCTAGCATATACTGCCCATTCCTAGCTGCAATTGAGAAGATAGTGGTGAGCCATCTTATTGAACGTCTGCAGTCCATGCAGTTCAGGTACAGCCACTGTGCTGTTCAGGATGGAATTCCAGAATTTTGACCCAGCGATAATGAAGAAATTACAATGTACTTCCAAGTCAGGGTGATGTGTGACTTGGAGGGAAATCTGGGATCAATTGTGTCCCACACAGCAGCTGCCTTTGTCATTCTAGACAGTAAAGATCACGTGTTTGGGAGGTGCTTTCAAAGAAGCCCTGGCATGTTGCTACAATGTATTTTGTGGATGGTACACACTGCAGTCATGGTGTGCAGACAATGGAAAAATGAATGTCTAAGGCGACAAATCAGATACCAATCAAGCAGGCTGCTCTGCCTTGGATGGTTTTCAGGTTTTTTTTAAAAAAGTTGTTAGCTCTGCACTCATCCAGGCAAATGGAGTGTATTCCATTATACTCCTGATTTGTGCTTTGTGGAAAGGCTTTGGGGGTCAGGAGCTGAGTCACTTGTTGGAGAATGCCCAGCCTCTGACCTGCTCTTATAAATATTTATGTTGCTATGACACAGCAGATGGTAAATATCGAGTTGTTCAATCCCAGAGAGAAACTTGAAACAACTGTCACAACTAATTCTCGATTTGTATAAATTTCGAGATGCGGGCCTTGAATTCAGTAGTAATAAGACCAAGTCTTAAAAGGTTTTTATAAAACTAGGTTAAACATTAAGAGAAATGATTTTAAATGCATACGTAGATCTACAAATTACTACCATAATAACTTCTAAAACCCCTACTCAATCTAACTCTCAGTTACATTTTTGTTAAGGCAACAATAAGGCACACAGATTTTAAAAGGCCCAGGTAAAGAAACATGATACAGTGAGCAAGTCTAAATCCAAGTGAGTTTTCTTAACTTCAGTCCTTGGAAGGCAGCAGCTTAAGGCATAGATGCTAAATACTTTTCATACTTGTAAGATCTTAGAAATACCTTCCCTTACACACAGCCCTTGCTGCTTCTTCCTCCTCTTTAAATGCAAATACCTGTTGTTTCACTTTATCTTTGGACTCAACTCCCTGATAATAAAACCCTCCTGTAGCACTCAGTAATCTTTGGGAAAAATAAACACACTGTTTCAAAACTTCACCTGGCTCGGTGGCACTTTTCACTGCTCCTTTGAAAACAATTTAGTCTGGTTTATTTCAAAATGTAAACGTTCCCTTGATGCCTATGTTTCTAAACTTCCCCATGTTTATCTTATTAACATTTCAAACCTACCCTCTCTTCTTAAATCAAAGGACCAAGACTAGCTAACTCTAATTCAATTAACACACACACACACACACACACACACACAAAACTCCATTTTACAATAAATTCCAATTATGAGAATTATTATATCTTCTTGACAATGTGGTTGACCCAAATAGGTTTCTGGTCAATGTTAAGTTGTTCAATGATGTAATGCCATTGAATATCAAGGGAAGGTGGTCAGAATCTCTCTTGTTGGAGGTGGTCATTAACTGGCATGTGTGGGTCAGTGTATAAGATCCTGAATGGTCTTGATAAGGTGGACATGGAAAGGATGTTTCCTCTCGTGTGAGTCCTGAACAAGGGGGCACTGCTTTAAAATTAGGGGGTCGCACTCCTTGGCATCAAGGAGCACAAGCAAAACTGGAGTCAATGGGAATCAGAGGGAAAACTCTCCACTGGTTGGAGTCATACCTAGCACAAAAGGAAGATGGCTGTGGTTGTTGGAGGCCAAACATCTCAATTCCAGGAATTCACTGCAGGAGGATAGAGTCCTAGGCCCAACCATCTTCAGCTGATTCATCAATGACCTTCCTTCCATCATAAGGTCAGAAGTGGGGAGGTTCAGCACCATTTGCAACTCTTCATGTACGGAAGCAGTCCATGTCCAAATGCAGCTAAACCTAGACAATATCCAGCCTTGGGCTGACAAGTGGCAAGTAACACTAACGCCACACAAGTGCCAGGCAATGATCATCTCCAACAAGAGAGAAACTAACCATCTCCCCATGGCATTCAATGGCATTACCATCACAATCTCCCACTATCAACATCCTAGGGGTTACCATTGGTGAGAAACTGAACTGGACTAGCCACGTAAATACTGTGGTTACAAGAGCAGGTCAGGGGCTGGGAAACCTGGGATGAGTAACTCATCTCCTGACTCCCCAAAGCCTGTCCACCATCTACAAAAGCACAAGTCAGAAGTGTGATGTAAATTCTCCCCTTGCCTGAATGAGCGCAGCTCCCACAACACTCAAGAAGCTCGACACCATCCAGGACAAAGCAGCCCACTTGATTTGCACCACATCCACAAACACTCACTCCCTCCACCACTGACGCACAGTAGCAACAGTGTGTACCATCTGCAAGATGCACTGCAGAAACTCACCAAGGTTCCTTAGGCAGCACTTTCCAACCACACAACCACTACCATCTAGAAGGACAAGGACAGCAGATGCATGGGAACACCACCACCTGGAAGTTCCCCTCCAAGCCACACACTATCCTGACTTGGAAATATATCACCGCTCCTTCATTATCACTGGGTCAAAATCCTGGAACTCCCTCCTTAACAGCACTCTGGGTGTACCTGCACCACAGGGACTGCAGCAGTTCAAGGCAGCAACTCACCACCACCTTCTCAAGATCAATTAGGGATGAGTAATAAATGCTGGCCTCACTAGTGACGCCCACATCCCATCAATGAATTAAAAAAGATAAAGCAGCCATTCACCTTGCTATGTGCAAATTGCTGTGATTGTTGCCACACCGCAAAAGTAGATAATTAGCTGTGAAGCATCAATGTCCCAAGGACATTAAAGGCGTATATAGAGAGACTTCCATTTATATAAACAGGAATCGTATTGCCAAATTAAAAATGGTATTCAACATCTTATTTAGACCAACATTTTTCCCCATTAAATTTAATAATGCAAATACACAGAAAATGAGATGCAAGATAAAATTAAAATAAATTATGTACAGACTTAGAGGCATGGTTTCTGTGTACACAATAAATGAGTGCCTCAACCTTTAATATATTTTTAAAAAGAACCATTGCATATTGAAGAAGGAACAAGTCTTAAGAAAATAGCATTGGTGCAAACTTGAGGGAGAAAGAAAGAGGACAAAGAGCAAAGTGAGAACAGGTAATCAGAGTGGGAAGAGGCTCATTAGAACATTAACTCTGGCATAGATCAGTTGGCCCAGTGACCTGCTTCTGTGCTGTAGATTTTATGTAACCACAATGGAGTAAAACAAAATTATGCTGAACCACAAAATGGGGAAGGGAAAGGAAATCTATTCACAGGAATGCATTCATGTTGAGTGAGGAGCTAGGAAAAGTGTACTAATTAAAGAACAGTCTGCTGCAATTCATTTATAAGTCATTTATAGTTTTTTACAAAGAATTCCTTGTTTAGCAACTCATATGTAGCTTGAATGCAAGAAAAAAAATGTTCCTTTCTTTGTCTCTTCTTTCCTCCCCAAAAAAGCAAAAGGACAATTGAGGAATCGGAGTACAAAAATGAAGGACTGGGAAAAAAAATTTATTTTCTTTTAATTTACCAGTATTTTTAAATTATGATAATTCAGTTTTATTTTCTAATTTTACTTCCCTTAACTCCTTTGCATAAAGTTTACTCTGTTTCTTTAAGGAAAAAATATAACGTAGCAAACAATTTTAATTTGCCTCCTATATATTTCCTTTTCACTATCTCAAACTGCAAGCATGGGAGCTCCCAAATTTACTAACTTTCTGGGAGATTCTGTGCTGAAAGCAGGTTCATCTTCACCCAAGAATACTGAAGTGATTATAAGTACATTTTCCTGCTCTCTGTGGCATGGGACAAACACCGAAAGTATTTATAAAAACAAAAAAACTGCGGATGCTGGAAATTCAAAACAAAAACAAAATTACCTGGAAAAACTCAGCAGGTCTGGCAGCATCGGCGGAGAAGAAAAGAGTTGACGTTTCAAGTCCTCATGACCCTTCGACAGAACTTGAGTTCGAGTCCAAGAAAGAGTTGAAATAAGTATTTAATTCATGCTGGGGGAAAGAGAAGATACACTACACAAGAAGTAGTGTAAAAATCCTCATCGGATTTTTTTTATTTCCTAAATTTTTAAGTTGGCACCGCAAATATTCTCAAAAGTTGGTGTTACACATACCATTACAAATTATAAAAGCCATCGTACTAATTAATTCGGAGCCTTGCCAGTAAATTAACTGATAGCCAGGGGTAATGCAGTGTGACCACAGGAGTAGGGCCAGAGAGCTATCTAAACTGTACATCTTTTTATACCAAAAACCCCACATTAACCCTTCCTAATGACAGATACTCAAATGTAACTGCCTAAAAAAACAGACGAGAGAGAGAGGGAAATTGTTGCTTCTTATGTTGACCAAAAGCCAAAAAGAGTGCAGTACCAGGCACCATTAATTTGCTCATGTACCTAATATACTGAAAATTCACAGAGCATTCTGAGCTGAAAAATTCTAAATCTGATGGTTAGTAATAATAAAAAGCAAAATAATTTTATTTCTGTAAAACAGAAAATGTCCATGTGTATCATAATTGTACCTTGTGCAGACACAAAGACAGGGGACAGTCATCAGATTCCAAAAGCCTATGAGTTGAGAAATGTGTGTATAAGGATTGACAGGTCACACAGGTCTATCTATCTGGCACCCTATATGGTGTTTTTCTCCATTGGCCATTATAGGTTGTCACTGAGGGTGTACTGCCCAACAGGGGTGCCACCTTCCACATGTTATGTTAAAACTGTGGCCCTGTCTGTAATCTTAGGCAGACTATAACAACAACCTTCATAGGCACCTTTAAGTTAATAAAACATCCCAAGATATTCACAAGAGCATCACAAAAGGAAAATAAACTGACATCGACATCAAGCCACATAGAGATATTATAGCAGATGACCAAAAACTTGGGCAAAGAGGTAGATATTAAGAAGCAACTTAGAAGGGGAAAGAAGAACAAAGGTTTAGGGAGGGAATACCAGAGATTAAGGCCTTGGCAGCTGAAGGCATGGCTATCAATGGTGGAGCAATTAAAATCACTGATCAGTCAGAATTAGAGGACCGCAACTACCTTGGAGTGTCGTGAAGCTGAGATTAGAAAGAGGGATGACAAGGTCATGGAGGAATTTGATAAATTTTAAAAACAAGATTTTGCTTAATCAGGAGCCAAAATCTGTGAGCACAGGGATTATGAATGAATGGGATATGGTGTATGATCAGATACAGGCAATGGAGTTTTGGAAGACGTCAGTTTACTGAGGGTAGAATATGGGAGGCAAATAAAGGGTCACATCTAGAAGTATTAGACGGATGAGGATTCAGCAGCAGAGAAGCTGAGACAGAGGCAGGGTTGAGAACTATGAGAACTTATAAAGGTGAAAATACGGGGTTTTAGTGATGGCGTGGTCAGAAGCTCATCACAGGGTCAAAGATGATACCAAGATTATGAACAGTCTGGTTCAGCCTCACACAGTTTCAAGGGAGGGGGATGGAGCCAGTAGCTATGCAATGGAGTATGTGGTAAGGACCAAAGACAATGACTTTGACCTTCCCAGTATCCAATTAGAGGAAAGTTCTGTTCATCCAGTATTGAATGTCAGACAAGCAGCTTGACAACGCAAAGACAGGATGGCAGTGAGGTAGAGCTGGCTGTCATCAATGTACATGTGGAAACTGACACAGTTTTTGGATGATGTTGCCAAGGGGCAGTATGTGGATGAGAAATAGGAGGATGCCAAGGATAGATCCATAGTGTGGGAGTGGGAAGAGAAACCATTGCAGTCGATTTGCTGACTATGAGTCAACACATAAGAATGGAACGAGTGCTGTCCCACCAAGCTGAAGAAGATGAATTTCATGAACAAGACGAGCTCAGAGAGCACATACAGGGAGGTAGAAGAGAAACCAGAGAAAGATGCAAGTTCAGAGCTAGGGCAGGAGATAGACAGAGAAGTTTGGGCCAGCAGACGAGAGGAAGGGAGAGGCGTAGCAGATGGAGTTGATCAGATGGTCTCAATCGTAGTGACAAAGTAGTCCATGATCATTGAGCACATGTTGTAGGAGGTGGAAGAGACATGGGACAGGGGTTTAAGACAACATTTTGCAGTAGAGAAATGATGCTGTGAGTCATCTTTGCCTTCCAGGATCATCCTGGAATACTGAGCAGTCTTAGCAGACAAGAGAAGGATCGAACAGTGTTTTATTTGATCCAATCAGCTCTGCCGGCGAATGGCTAAATCAATCAGTTATCCACCACATTCGCTCAAGACTGCACCCCTTGGACTTAAGGGAGCAGAGGTGAGGGGGCCACGCCAGTGGGAACAGCAAGGGTGAAAGAGAGTAACTGTCTTAATATGGACTAAAGCACTGAATGTGGAAGTGAAGATATGGTTGAGTAGATTGGTAGCTGCAGAAATGTGGTGAATGGAGGGCCAAAGCATAGAGAATTGGGATTTTGAAAGTGCAGTTGTAAGTGAATTCAGAGAGAGCTTTTTCCAGGAACTGATGAAATAAAGAAGTAGGTTTGTGAGTGAAAGGGGAATGTAGGTGGTGAGCAATACAAGAGCAAATAATCAGAGCTGGCCTTATCTGTGATCAATACAATGAGTGTGGAAAAGCCATGTGAGATGGCAAAGTCAAGGATGTGGCTGTGAATGTGTGTTGGGGAGTTTAGATGGAGGAAGATTAAGGAAGGATAGGAGGGCAGTGAACTCAGATGAGAATATGAATTAAGATAGTGGTTGAAATCACCAAGGATGAGAAGTCACTTAGTGCAAAGACTAAGGAGGAAAGTACTGAAGTTATCTCAGTAAGAAACTTGGTGTGGTACTTGAGTGTGGGTGTAGGAATTTTTTTTAATGGGCGATGTGATGGGTAGAACAAAATAAGGTATTTAAAGATAAAAGATTCCATGGCACTATTCAAAAGAAGAGCATGGGAGTTCTCCTGGTATGCTGACCAAAAATTATCTCTCAAACAACATTAATATAACAGACGATCTGCTCATTTATTTCATTGATGTTTGAGAAGCTTGTTGCAGCAGATTGGCATTTCCTACATTACAATAGCTGCACTTCAAAGTACTTCATTGGCTGCAAACCCTACTTCCTTATTTATCTGCACGTTGGGATGAGCTGACATTAAGAAGGCACTATATAAATGCAAGTCTTTCTATTTTCATAAGCTTGATTAAACATTTTACACAAGCTGAACTTTTAAAACCACATTCTCAACTGCTTAGTAGTAGTGCTGCACAGAAATGATAACTCCCTCATCAATGTTGAAACGTTATACCAGGTTAACAAGAGTAAAGGATGCATAACTTAGAATTGTAGAAGTAAGCAAATTAATTATGAAGATGCTCTGTCATAAATGTCACTGTTAATACATTCAGATTTTTTCCCCAAATAAGACTCAGGTTTTCGTAGTACATTCCAAGACCTTAACTTCTACCACCCAAAATAACAAGGGCAGCAGAAGCATGGGAACACCATTACCCACAAGTTCCCCTCCAAGTCGTATCCTGAATTGGAATTATAATTGCTGTTCCTTCACTGTCGCTGGGTCAAGATACAGGAACTCCCTCCCAAACAGCACTGTAGGTGTTCCTACATCATATGAAACGCAGCAGTTCAAAAAGGCAGCTCACCACCACCTTCTTAAGGGAAACCAGATTTGGGTAACAAATGCTGATCTTGCCAGTGATGATGAACTAACTTTGTTTAAAAATTACTGAAGATAAATATAAAATAAATGTTATTTTTTCTGAATTCATATATGTACAAATTCAACTCAGTAATTTATTATTGAATAGGGAGGGGTAGACAGTAATGATTAACCAGGGTTACTAAGAACCGTCAAAAATGCAGCACAGTGGGCCATTTCCCTGTCTTAGCTCATCAACTGGAGCTATCTACTTTTACCCCATTTTCCCAATCTTTCCTTTGCTGACCTTCTATTCGAAATATATTTGCAATTATTTTCTATGTTCTGCCTCAACAGCCACGTGTGGCAACACTCAAATAGGCCTCAGCATGAAAAAAAAATCTTCCTTCTTCCAGTGACAACCTTGAGGCTCCGCTTCCTGGTTACTGATTTGCTAACCAGTTAAACAATATTCCACTAAATAACCTCTCAACCCTTTCACAAATCTTAAAAACCTCGAATGGATTTCCTCCCCTTTTAAAGTTCCTCTCTTTTCATCATCATAGCTTCTCATTCTTGATGTTATTCTAATAAATTTCCACTGCACCCTTTCCTTGGCTTTGCCTATGTATAATGGGCTGTTCAGAACTATACAACGTTACAAGTGTGGCCTCAACTCCTGCACAAATTCATAAATTGCTGCCTTGTTTTTGGATTACCCCTCAGCTTCAAATGCCGCTGCTTTAATCACAATAAATCTGAAGGCACAGGTTTCACGAACAAAAAATTAAAACAAAAACAAAAATCTGAGTTTTTCCAGGTATTTTTGTTTCGGATTTCCAGCATCCGCAGTTTTTTGCTTTTATATAAAAAAAATTAAAGCAGCCATCATTTCATTCATTCACTCGGAAAATACTGTCAGTTCAATCCCCAAAATTTCCAATGCATCTTTTAAAGGAACATTGTTCCTTGAAAATTACTTTGGGAGCGCCTTTCAAAGGACTGTAGCACAAACATTCCTTAAACGGTCTGCATCGTATCAGGGGAAGTGAGGAGAAAGGACCAGGTTAATAATACCCAGCACAGCAAGGGCAGCTTCATGTTGTCAAGGCGGCCGCATTGGGCCTTGTGGACAAGGCCAGTCACACCGAGGGATTTCTCATTCATACTCGCACACACCCACACACACATACATACATACATACATACATTAATAAGCAAAAAGCGAAAGGCTGCCTCTTGGAGCAGCGGGAAACAAAGATTTCACCATCACTGACATCCAGCTCAGGCCCGAGCCCCGAGGATGGAGCAAGGGAGTGGCGCTGCAAGGGAGCCGGAACCCTGGGCCCGGCGCCGACCATTCCACCGCCGCCCCGAGTGTGAGAAAGGCCCGATCCGAGAATCACAAAAATCCCTCTCACCATAAAATAATGAACAAAGAATGGAAGGCACGGCACTCACCCGGCTCTGACACGCAAATCACAGCTAACTTTCATTAACACCTGCCGAGCTCCAGCCCGACCCCGCCGCCGCTTCAGCCAATAATGACATGAAACCTTGAAACCTTCTGCTTGTCCCCGCCGCCCACCTCCCTTCCTGCCCAGCGCGTGTTTATTCACAACAATAAACAGCCCGACCGCTGCAGGTAAACAGCAGCGCCGCCGGCCGCCTACCGACCACAAAACCCGAAGCTGGAATTAACAACCGCAGCTGGAGCCTCCCGTCCAGATTCCCCACTTCTCTCCGTCCCTTCCCGCTCGGGAAACGCTTACTCCGCCAATCCGTGTTTTCCAACTCACACGCACTTAAAAGGTGAACGGATCTGACAAACTCCCAGCAGCACGTTCCTTTTTAAGCAACCCACCAAGATTGAATGGTGGCAAGATATTGGACTGAAGTTTTGCTTGGTTTCCTTTCAGGATAAGGAAGTTTGGGAACAGATGATACAAAGCTAATGGAGGTGGTAGACTGCAAAGCTCAATAGGATCAAGCTACATGAGGATTTGTACTTGTGACTTGTAGATGGGGAGTCAGGAGGTGAATTACTTGCCGCAGAACTGCCAGCCTCTGACCTGCTCTTGTAGCCATAACATTGCCACTTGGGTGGCAACTCAAGTGCCAGACAATGACCACCTCCAGCAAAAAAGACTATCTCCCTTTGACATTCAATGGCATTACCATTGCTGAATCCCCCGCTATCAACATCCTGAAGGTTGCCATTGACCAGAATTGGACCAGCCATATAAATACTGTGGAAAGCACACCACAAACTGTACATTAAGTGGTAGACACAATCAAGACAGATCCCATGACTTTTCTCAGCGACCCATTCAGATATCAGTGATCACTGTAAATCACAAAAATCCTTTAAGCCCTTGTCTTTCTCATGAAGGACTTCAGCTCCTCTCCTTCAAGAATATCACCTCTGATTTCCCTCAAGCCCAACTCAGGCTGGAAGCCCTCTTGATTCTTCTGCCTGCAATGAGTTGTCAGGCAACAGGACTCCAGCTTAAATTGCCCTAATGACTGTTCACCAACCAGTTGCTCAATCTCTTCCCCCAAAACTGCACCACTGTTCCTGGATTTTTCTTTGCCCCAACTACCAGCTTCACTGAACAGACAGCCACACTTAAGCTTCCTTGAGCTGACAATTGCTCCACATGGGCATCTCTGAGACCCAACTCCCAGCTGCACTGAGCAATCACTGCTCCAAGGCTTTTCAAGACCAAACTATTCAACAGCACAGAGCTATCAGTTGACCCCAAGCTCTTCCTATACCCCAGCAGCACGGTACTACTGACAGCACTTCAGCTGCATGGAGCATGAAGACCGTCATCTTCATCTGCTCCTGACTCCATCATGTGGGCTTTCTTTTTGTGCAATACAGGCATGCTGCCCGATCCCTGCAGCTCAGGAACCCTGGACCCACTTGTTCAATGCACGACCGCCTCCCTGGAGTGGATAGTTACCTATTCAACCAATCAGTGAATTCAACTGTGTGTGGAAACCTAGAAAGCAAGCACAGCACACACATTAGTGATTTTCCAGCCCAGCCAGCTCATTATCATTTCCCCACAGGCTGTAAAGTGCCTTGAGATGTTCAATGGTCATGAAATTCAAGTCTTTCTTTTCAGTGATAGAACAGGGAAATGGGACTGATTGGATTGCTCTGCAGAGAACTGGCATGGACTTGATGCACTGTGACCCTTCTGTGCTGGAATGACTCAATGATTGCTCTTTTTGTCTTGGAAGTAGTTGTATGTTTGATAGTTACATGTAGTTAGTTACAATAGCTGAACATAAAATGGAGACTTAGTATTCTTTTCGATCATGTTATAAATAAATCACGTCTTTCCAAATCAAGACATTCTGGAATGAGCAAACAGCTTTTAAAATGAAATACAGAAGGGGAAGTCATCTTCCAACAACTCCATGTGCTTTTCAGTCAAGTGCATCAAATGTAAATCTATTCACTTAATTAGTCAAATATCAATTTATTTTCCTTTTATCCCACTTCATATGAGAATATAAGCTAAAAAGTAATTCTAAATGGAAATTTAAATGCTAAGCAGATTATATCCCCACTATCGCAGTTTTAATTGGAGCTGCGTGATCTAAGCAATAAATAGAGCTTGTGTAACTTTGGCAAATGACGGAAGCTTGACAAAAGTTCCTCAAGATGCTTTAGAAAGATAAATTGACAATGACGCTTGTAGGAAATAATACTTCTCAATATTTCCTGAATGTTTATGAAGCACACCATTATTATAGTGTATAATTTCCAGGGAATTCTGACTAGAGTGATGTATGCCATTACTAGCATCATATCAAAATTTTGTATTCTTGTTAAATTAGTTGAAAATTGCTTATAGTAGCCCAGCCCGCGTCAAATTCAATGGTGGTCACCAGATTGCTGAATTAATGCTCCTTTGATTGTCGCTGCCACTTAGACTGTTAAAGAATGGTGTCAGTGGTTTTGGAACTGTCAAATGATATTCAAATACTTATTTAGAAATAAACATTAAAAATTGTTCTTTCATCAGCAATCAGATAATTAAAGAAATTAATACATATGAATGAAGATATCTAAATTGCAAGAAATCTAGCAGTGAGGAAGTTGACAACTCTTCAGTGTCCTAACTTTACCCAAGTACTTCCTCAGAGTTTGTGTCACCATATCCTCAGCTTATTTGTGTGCTGGCTGATGCTGACTCTTAACTTAAAATTGGCACTAAGGGAGTGAGCTGAGGAAAACTTTCTTTGCACAGAGTTCCAAGAACAGAGAACATTTTGCCAAAGGTAATAATTTACATATCTTTTTAAAGGAAGAGTGTGTGACATTTGAAGCAGAGGAACTTACAGAGTTGTGGAAAGAAAGCAAGGAATGGAATTAGATTTGATTGCTTCAGTGAAGAATCAGCACTTTTGTGCTGTAAAATTTTAAACCCATTATTTTTTGAACGGCAGTTAAATATAATGGAATATTAATACAAAATCTAAATTTTGGCAACCATAATTTTCCTGAATTTTTATTGTATATTAGACTGGATACTTGTCTTAAAAGGGAAAGAAGGTCTCAGGAAGTAAACGTACTCTGTGTTACAAAGGAAAAAATATCAGACATTTTTTTAATGTGGATTTCCCAGCCAGTAATGTGATTTTCTGAAATCAGGTGGCTCTGTATTGTCCGCAGGCTCATTTGCATATGTGACCTCCAATGTTTGCATTGGAATTGTTTAAAGATGTAAGGAAATAGTCTCTGGAATTCCATGCCAGCAATAAAATTCAAACTGAACTCTGCCAAAGAATCACATGGAACTCGAAACATTAACTCTGTTTCTCTCTCACAGATGCTACCAGACCCGCTGAGTTTTCACAGCACTTTCAGTTTTTATTATATAAAATTCAAGCCATTTGTTTAATCTCAAAGAAATGCCTGATTATTGTTTTTATATTTTCCATAAAGCAAGGAAAAATACTATACTTTTTACTAAAAGTAATTCCAATAAAGTACTTACTTCCCTTCAATGGACATCATTAATAAAAAATATTGTTAAAGCGAAAGGGAAAAAAACCTTTAAAATTGTCACATAACATTAAATAATTAAAAGAGGGAATGAGCACATGCTAATATTTCTCGATCAGTGTTTTTATCATTTCTATTTCCTGTACAAGTCTTTCCATGCATTTCCTAAAGGTAAGAAATAGACTGCTATTCTGTTGTTAGTCAAGTTGGATGAGTTGGCTGTTGGAATACAGGCAGCAACAGCCCATCATTCTCATTCTGAAAGCCACAACCTTCTGAATTGAATGTAATAGTTCTGTCATTGTACCAAGTTAGCAGAAGAAATAACAAAAAGAGCTGATTGACGGAGAAAAATGGGTTGCACTTATGGCCTGATATAACAGAAGCTTAACAGAATTCAATGGAATATAATTTTCCTTTAGTCATGGTGAATCAGTGACTCTTTTTCAGATATGTGATTTATCAATGTTACAGTACACCCTGCTGGCAGACATAGGGGCTGCGTGCCATTGTTAGAATGCTTTTTAGAATCGTTGTGTTATTGTTTCTCCCGATAAGTTCAATTTCCTTTTGAAAGCCATCATTGTTCTGTTCCATGACCCTCTCAAGTATTGTGATACTAACCACTAACTGCGTAAAATTGTTTCCCTCATGTCACTTTTCTTCTTTTGCCATTCACTTTAATTTTTATTTTGTTCAGGGGCTGTGGGCATCATTGGCTGGGCCAGCATTTATTGCCCATCATTAATTGCCCATGAGAAGGTGGTGGTGAGCTGCCTTCATGAACTGCTGCAGTCCCTGTGCTGTAGTTACACCCAGAGTGCTGTGAGGGAGGGAGTTCAAGAATTTTGACCTAGGGACAGTGAAGGAGATGTGATATATTTCCAAATCAGGGTGGTGTGTGGCTTGGAGGGAAACTTCCAGGTGATGGTGTTCCCATGCATCTGCTGCCCTAATCCTTTTAGGTGGTAGCAGTTGTGGGTTTGGAAGGTGGTGTCTAAGAAACCTTGGTGAGTTCCTGCAGTGCATCTTGTAGATGGTACACATTGCTGCCACTGTGTGGTGGAGGGAGTGAATGTTTGTGGAAGGGGAGCCAATCAAACAAGTTGCTTTGTGCTGGATGGTGTTGGGGCTGCACTCAAGTCATCATGTGGAGAGTATTCCATCATATTCCTAACTTGTGCCATGTAGATGGTGGACAGGCTTTGGGGAGTCAGGAGGTGAGTTACTTGTCAAAGGATGCCTAGCCTCCGACCTGCTCTTGTAGCTACAGTATTTATATGGCTAGTCCAGTTCAGTTTCTGGTCAATGGTAACCCCCAGGATGTTGATAATGGGAGATTCAGTGATGGTAATGCCATTGAATATCAAGGGCTGATGGTTAGACTCTCTCTTGTTGGAAATAATCATTGCCTGGTACTTGTGTGGTACAAATGTTACTTGCCTCTTATCAGCCCAAACCTGGATGTTGTCCACGTCACTGCATTTGGACAAGGACTGCCTCAAATCAGTGTCCTGTGGCTCTCAATTCTTCTGCCAATAGGAATAGTTTCTCCCTATTTACTCTGCCCAGACCCCTCATGGTTTTTAACACCTCTGTCAAATCTCCTCTCAACCTTCCCTAAGGAGAACAGCCCCAGCTTCTCCCACCTATTCATGTAAATAAATTACTCATCTCTGGGAGCATTCTTGTAAATCTTTTTTGCACCCTCTCCAATGCCACCATATCTTCCTAAAGTATAACACCCAGAATTGGAAACAATACTGGAGTTGAGGTTGAACCAGTGTTTTATAAAGGTTCAATATAACTTTTTTGCTTTTGTACTCATGCCTCTGCTTATAAAGCCCAGGATGCAGAGGCCTTATTAACTACATTCTCAACTTGTCCTGCCACCTTCAACAAATTCTTGTTTTACAATTTCAGACTCTGAGAAGTGGCTATGAGTGTCTATCTGAAAGCAAAATCTGTATGCCGTAATTATTTGCAAGCTACAGAACACTGTCAGGTAGGGAGGACAAGTGCAAGAAGTATATAAGAAAAATAAATTAAAACTATCAAAATTGGTATTCTGTACTGTAGTAAGATTCTGACTAATTATGGATGTTCTAGTGTAGATGTTCTTTCAATCATATGGGACAAAGGCCAAACAAAACACACTTTATGGAAAAGTACATTGAGTCTGCATAATCAAAACAGATTCATTAATTTTACTCATACAAAAACAAAAAATGCTGGAAAAACACAGCAGGTCTGACAGCATCTGTGGAGAGAAAGACAGAGTTAACGTTTTGCATCCGTATGTTTCAGATTTTCAGCATCCGCAGTATTTTGCCTTTATCATTAATTTTACTTTTTTTCTCATATGCAGAAGGTATAAACCCATGGATGAATTATATGTATAGTTTATACCTTCCACATACAGAGAAGTTATATATATCTAATATAACATATTATTGTTTTGCTGGCCATGGAATAAGGGATTGGTGCACGTTCCAAGTGATATTTTAAGTCATCAACATAAACCAGCACTTTGAGTGGAGCATATACTACATTTTGTTTTAATCAGAGGCAATTATTTGGATTCTGTAGTTGAAATATAAATGTATACACAAAATAAATGTAGGTAAAATGCACATTTCGCTATACAGTTACAATGTCATCTAGTTACCCAAGTTAACACTTTTTTGAGTGTGCTTGCCTATTTTTATTCCTCTTCCATTACCAAACACATCTTACCCTCCCCTTTTCACATTCTGTCAGGACCATTCTCTCTTTGACACCTTGGTCCATTCCTCAGTCAGTACCAACAAGTCCTCCCCTTCCTACAAAGCTATCCCATGCAAGTGAAAGGGATGCAGGACCTGTTCTTTTACTCCCTCCCTTCCCACTGTCCACAGCCACATATGTTCCTTCCAAGTGAAACAGCAATTTATTTGTTCTTCTTTCAGTTTAGTATACAGTACTCTATTTTGAGGAGACCAAATGTAGATTGGATGTCCTCTTTGAAGAACACCTTAATTCTGTCCGCAAACATGACCCCAAGCTTCCGGACACCTGTCAATTTTTAAAAATTTGTTCATGGGATGTGAGTGTTTCTGGCAAAGCCAGCATTCATTGCCCTTAATTGTCCTTGAGAAGGCGGTGGTGAGCTGCCTTCTTGAAGCACTGCAGTCCATTAAGCACACTACTGTTAGGGAGTTCCAGGATATTGACCCAGTAATAATGAAGGACGGCAATATCTTTCCACATGAGGTGTGTGGCTTGGAGGAGAGCTTATAGGTGGTGGTGTTCCCATGCGTCTGCTGCCCTTGTCCTTCTAGGTGGTAGAGGTCGCAGGTTTGGAGGTGCTGTGGAAGCAACCTTGGAGTATTGCTGAAGTGCATTGTGTATGATACATACTGTTGCCGCTTTACACTGATGGTAGATGGAGGGCACCAATCAAACAGTTTCGATCCCATTCCTGTTCTGATCTTGCTGTGTTTGGCCTCCTATACAGTTCCAATGAAGCTCAACATAAGATTGAGGAACAGCATCTCATCTTTCAAATAGGGATTCTACAGCCTTCCGGAGTCAATAATGGGTTTGATAATTTCAAATCATAACCTCTGCCCCATTTTTTACAGATGGGATCTTTTGGTGATAATTCTGCTTTTCACATTTGGGCCTTCTCTAGAACCATTTTTTGTTTCTCTGCTTTTCCCATTACCATCATCCCTTTGTCATTTAATCTGTCCTGCCTTCCATCCTATCAGAGACCTTCACTTTTGTTTTCCCCCCTCTCAGCAAGAAAACAAGGAAAAGTTTTATCTGATATACATTTACCCGAATATCCTTTCCATGACCTTCATATGTGTAATGATTGTCGAAAATCAATGAACCACAGGAATGTTTAACATTTGATATTTCACGAGCCAAAAAGATGAGAAAGAGCATGCAGGAATGACATGTCCTGAAATAAATATTTAACAAAGTGCTTGAGAGTGGTCTGACCTACAGGATGCTGTATTGCGAGCAAAGCAGATAGAGTTCTGGTGGGGGCTGCACACTCATTTACAGCCCCCAAACCAGGAGATGTACAGCAGAAAATCCCTGCCCTGTATATGGGATGAGGCTGGATTCATCCTTGCGTGGAAGCAACTGGCTGAAATGAGCTACTTTTCCATAATACCATAGCTCAGACTGGTAGGGTTAAAACATAAATCCATTGTAAAGCCATTGTATTTGGAGATCCATCTTATTTCATGAAATAAAATTCCGTGGCCTAGATGTTTTGGCTGGCAGCACTTTAAAATCAAATATAACCTGTTGAAAACAAATGGGTTACCACCAAAGTTAAAATAATGAGGGGAAATAAAGAAAAGACTTGCATTAAATGACACCTTTCAAAACCTCCAGACATCCTGAAACTTTACAGCTAACAAGTACTTCTGAAGTGTAATCATTGTTGTAATGTAGGGAAATGTGGCAGACAATTTGCACACAGAAAGGCCCCACAAAGAGCAATGAGATAATGACCCAATAATTATTTTCTTATGATGTTGGCTGAGGGATAAATGTTGACCAGGATGCCAGAAGAACTGCCATCTCTATTGAATAATGGTCTTTTATGTCCACCTGAGAGGACAGACTGTATATCATCCCACCTGAGAGGCAGCGTCTTCAACAGTGCAACAGTCTTTCACTGCTGCACAAAAGTGCCATCCTAGATATGTGCTCACGTCTCGAGAGGCAGGGGATGCAGGAGTCCACTGTGAACTTTTAGTCCATTCTTAAAGCCTTCGAAACTTAATTTAGCGGAAAGCAAAACTTAGTAATTGAACAACATGTTTTAACCAGCGGTCACAATGATTGAGCTATTTCTAACCAACCTGTAATTGCCTAGCTAATTCTTGTGGATACGGAGCGCTGAAGGACAAGCTAATCCATGATCACATAGTTGTGGGTGTCCAAGATGAAAATCTCTCTGACTTTCTGCAAACCAAAAATGGCCTTACTTTGGATCAAGTGGTTCAGTATGCAAGGCTGGCCGAGCTTAGATAATTTAATTGGACTATAATTTGGCATTTAAGGGACATATCATTTTATTTCTGTTGAATTGTGGATTAAAATTACAATGGCTGCAGTTTGATAGACATGTTTACTGGAACAGGATGAGAGATATATACAATGTTGCAGTCCTGGAACAAAGTGTGCCATGAAAGACAGAATGGTGCTGGAAAGGAGTCCTGGGCCAAATGAGCTGCCTGGCAACAACGTTTTAATTGGCTCCTGACCAAGTGGCCAGATTTTGTGTGAGAGCAGTGCAGCAAGAATACCTTCTAGCCTGAAAGGAACAAGACCTAAAACCTCTTTCTCGTGTGTGTAGAAGATTCCAGTAATTCCACAATAATAGCTAGCTGGCTTTTTCTCCTCATCTCTCTATCAAAATCAACCCATTGAATCCTGTACTCCAGAATTGGTGCTATTGAACAGTTTTATCCCACCCTTAAAATCTATGCTTTTCTGTGTCTTATGTGTCTTGTATGTGTGTGTCAAGGGATTTAAGAAGGAGTAGAGTTTAGGTTATAGAGTTAGAAATTAGCAGTTCACATTTCTTTCTTTTACCACTGGTTAATGACAGTTTGTTCAATAAATAGTTATTTACTTATTAAGTTTACAAACCTGGTGCTTGTATTCTGTTAACCTAAATTAAACAGTTAGGTAGAATTGGGGCAATCTGGTGGTTTGATCAAACTTTTTCACATTTGTCGCTGCTCGGGGAACAGTGAGGCTTTATATTACAGCGGCTATCCCCAGTGAGTTGTGACAGACACGACTCCAAGGCTTCACTTCACTCCGTTGACTGGGTAGGCCTACAAGCAGCAGCCACACCCTCCAGAAGGCCCGCTAAAACAGGCGAAAGGGTGAGAAACTCCACACTGGCAGCCATTTTGAGATGCTTGCATTGTGACGTGAAAACCCAGCATAGTGCCAGGACTGTCCAGTAGGGGGCGTGTAATGTTTCCATTGCAACAAAACTGGACAGTTCAAGTGTTTCTGTAAATCCAACAGTTTTAATCATGGTAGAAGAAAAGAAAGTATTTATGAGACATATTCCATCCAAGAAATGGAAAGTCAAGAAAAAAGCAAAATTGCAGGGTTCTGAGAGGAAGTTGATTATCTTAATCCAGAATACTGCTCAGTCACTGTGCAAGTTCAAGGCTTCGTTACCATCTTTAAAATTGATACTGGGGATACTGTTAACATATCAGCAGGTGATCTTGACTGGCTTCAGCCAATGACCCTTCATCCATCAGACATCGAATTACAAGGTCCAGGAGGCATAAACCTTCCAATCAAAGGCAGGATCATTGCTCCTCTTAGCTACAAGGGGGGCGACAGATTGTTAATTCCCTCTATGTTCTTCACAATCAACGCACATCCTAATTGAGTGGCAATGTTGGCATACTTGAGGCATCCTAGAAAAAAATAGATGATGCCCACCATTTGAACAATTCACTGTCTTTCATGCAATAATGTTCAAACTTTTAGTTAGAAGCTGAGGAAGTTTATTCAGTAGTAAGTTCCATTTTCACAGAGACACCATCCAGCAGACCCCTGGTGGAGAATGCAATTATGATCTCTCAGTTCTTTATGAAGTAAGAGGTGGTGGATACAGAAGGCACTGCAGCAGATGGTGACCATCCCTGCTGGACTTTTTAATTTATTAATTCGATGTGGGTATCACAGGCTAGGCTAGCATTTTATTATCCATCCCTAATTGCCCTTGCTCAGAGGGCATTTGAGAGTCAACCACATTGCTGTGGGGTCTGGAGTCAAATGAAGGTCAGACCAGGTAAGAACAGCAGATTTCCTTCCCTAAAGGGCATTAGATGGGTTTTTACAACAATGGCTTCATGGTCATCATTAGACTTTTAATTCCAAATTTTTTATTGAATTCAAATTCCGTCCCAACTGCTGTGGTAGGATTTGAACCCAGGCAGTACCCTGGGTCTCTTGGATTACCAGTCTGGTGACAATACCACTACGCCATCACCTCCCTGAATTGGCTGTTTCTAGAAAGTGATGAGGAAGAGGCCCTTGCAACACTGAGTAATCTGATGGAGGTAGAGGTCCAAGAGGATGATTCGTCTTTCCAGTTGATGGATGCACCTTATGAAGTCTCTGATATCTTATTAAAGGAATCAGCTGTGTTTCTAGTGGCAGAGCAGCATTTAGATCTTTTTCCACTGAACCTACCAATATATCACCTAGCCTATTTCCTGTTCTCCATGAAGAATATTCCAGAGAGGATGCTTGCCTGTGTCCATGTCAGAGTCCATAGTGAACCCACTGCTAAAGAGCTGGTACCTTCCAGGAGTGAAAGTCAATTGACACCCATACTTCAGTCCCAGCTGAAAGTCTTCTTCCCTCCAGGATCTGCGGCAGGATATTTAGCACTTCTGAAGCTGCAGGATATTTAGCACTTCTGAAGCTGCAGAATCCTGTCCAGCAATCTTGTCTCTGAGTTAATCGTCTACAGGAAAGGCCTCTTATTACAGAAGATGAGGCTGTCTTGTCTCCATATCCTCTGCAACTCTTCACATTTCATGGTTGAGCAACCTCACAAAGAGTGAAGTGTGACTCTCTTACCACAGCCTACAGAAAATAGATAGTTCTTACGCAATATCTTTGGGAAATAATCTCTTTTTATTTTCCTGACAGTCTTACAAGAATTTGGTTGTTCTTTCCTTTATCATATAAATTCATTGAGGTCCCGGATTTTCAATGCGTCACAGGTACATTTTTCATGGCAACACCTCTACCAATCAGAGTCCACTTGCCAACTAATCAGCGCTCTCTTCTCATACAGTATAAATCATTGTTTTACCCCTATATTGGTATTCTTGTGAAGTGTCTTGAGATGAAAAGCTTTGACATGTCTCTTTTTTCCACAATACTCTAGTTCTGTACTACCAAATGAAAAATTGGAGTTGAGTAGAACCTGTAGTTGTAAAAAGAGAGTTACAGAAATGCAATGTAAATAATTAGTTAAAGACATAGTTTCATGTTGCTATTAAAGATTGGATAGTACACTTGGGGGCGAGATGTATGTTAACAGATGGGATATGCTAATGTATGATGCTGATGATGATATATCATTTATATCAGTTAGTCATGTGTTAGACTCTCTCTCTCTTGAGAAAGGGAGAGAGAGAAAGAGAGAGGCTGGAACACCATGCCTAGAAGCAATATGCCTACTCTGTAACCTGTTTAGAAGTAGTACGAGTAAACAAGTGTTAAGCAGACACCAGAGTATATCTACAGCCTAGAGTGCAAGATGGAAGGACCATCTCAGAACAATATACACTGATGACACCCAGTTCTACCTCACCACCACTTCTCTTGATCTCCTACACTATCTTTAAATTCTGAGGCTGCTTGTCTAGCATCCAGTAATGGATAAGCAGAATTTTCCTCTGATTAACATTGGGAAGACTGAAGCCATTGGGCAGAATCATCCCAGATTTGCACTAAGTGCGATAGCAGGCAGGAAAAAGGCTGCTTTACCTGCTGGCCACAATGGCAGCTTTTCACACCGTATCATCCCAATCCCGCCTCATTAATAAGGCATTCCCAGGAAACCAGCCATTTCAATGGTGGGTGAGCTCTCATTTGCCCACCACGCCATCACCTCACTGCTTCATCACACCGAGCGCCATATTTAAAGTGCAGCTGCGCGAACATCTCTCAGTGCTTCCAGGCAAGGACTGCTGCAAAGAGGACATGGTCCCAAAAGGCTAGAAGACTGCAACCCCTTGATTCAGTGAGGCATCCCTCGAGCACCTTTTGGATGCAGTGGAGGCCTACTGTGATGTCCTCTACCCCTATCTGGCCACAAGAGGGGCAGCAACTTTACCAATTCAGCATGGGAGGCGGCAGCACCAGTGGTCAGTGTCAATGCCCTACAAAAGAGGACAGCCATCCAATGCTGAAAAAGGATGAATGATCACCCTTCTCACCATTCTCATCTCACACACTCACAAACCCATCACAAATCCACAGGGATCTCACTCACTACCAGTTCAAGGGACATCACCATTCATTCTCTCACACATACCTTCATTGTCCTTATCCCATCCATGGGACTACTCATCACCCACACATGCCAGGCATACTTATCATCTGGCCTGGCAGGCGCCCTGCTTACACTTTCTCCATCCCTATTCATGCAGGGCAAGCTGGGGCACACAACAGGGAGAGGTCACAGACTGGTGGGGGAATGCCTGAAATCAAGGCATTCAATATAGCGATCCAGCTGGCCAGCCACGATCTGGACCAGTCTTGTGCTGACAGTGAAGCTGGCAGTGATCTACCAAGTGAGGGTCCAGCGGTGCAACATCCATCAGCCAACCATACTGTGAGTGATGTGTCCTGTTTCACAGGCCACTGCCACGCACTAATTATCTCTCCTTGCTTTCACAGGCACATCTGCCAACCAGCCGACAGAGTCCATGACCCAGGGTCTCCAATTAAACTCTGAAGAAATCTGTGAAGAGGAATCTGAAGGCATCTTCACTGAAGACCCGTCACAGCGCTCAACCACACCCTCCACCAGTGCAGAGGCACACACTTCAGTGGGACCTAGCTATAGAGTAGCCTCAGGATCACAATCTGGTGAACATGTTGCACTGTCTGATCGGCAGCAGGTGGCAGCAGGGACTGTCCAGGTCTCTGGCACTCAGAGGATTGCTGGAGCCCAGAAATTTGCTGAGTCCAAGTCAGATGATGGGCTTCTGGACTCAGTCATGTCTCAGTTGCTGGAGCTGCAAAGGCAAGCTTGGGAACATCAGGAAAAGATGTCCGCTGCACTCCTCTGATTGCAAGGCATGATGGAGGAGTCTGAATCCCCTCTTCTTGTGACCTCAGCAGCTCCAGCTCCACAGGCTGAGGAGGGTGCCACTGCCACACAGCAGGACCCCGAAAGCAGGCTAAGACCCTCCAGGTCTCAGCCTTCCAGAGGACACCTGCCAAGGTCATCGCAGACAGGGCGTAGCTGATAGCAGGCTGCCTCCACCTCCACTGTGGGAACACCGTGATATATTGGCAGCATTAAGAAGGTTAAGAAGATGTAAGTCTTTTGTTACAAACCAAATAAACTAAATTAAGAAGATGTAGTTGCACAGCCTGGACACGGGTATCAATCACTTGTACATAATGTTCACTATTGTAAATGTCTCGCTGCCTATGGCTCCTTGTTTTAATGAGCAGTGTTCATGTCACTCAGATGTGAAACCTTGGTTCCTGCACAAGATGTCTCAGTCCAGGAGCTCTTTCCTGTGCTTTGTGCAGCCTTCAAACCAAAGTGATGGCTGGCCTCACACTCACTGGACACATTACTGATGCTTGTATCTCGATGGTGATTGTCATTGCTGCCAGAATGTTGTGGGCAGGCATCACAGAATTCCATCATTCTCTCTGTGTGCTCTCAGCGCCTTTAAGATGGGGCTGGCCCCCAGCTCATCAACGTCTGTGACCAGTGACGCTGTGCTTCTAAAGGGGTCAGGTACTGAAGGCTAACAAAGGATCAGTTACATTTAAAGTTTCACGACTGCATCTCCATGATATGACCCTGGTCACAGAGCGCAAGTGAGCTGCTCTCGGCTAGACAGGAGTCAGACATTCTCAGAGGCTATGTGAAGATTTATGGAGTGTCCTCACTGTGTGTCATCATCATTTTCCTGGAATCAAACAAATATTAGGGCCTCTGCTGCATCTAAATGGCAGGAGCATTCTCACAGAGGGTATGTGCGCTGCCAACAGCCAGACTGAAGTCAAACGTTCACAGATGCAATGTGATGATCTATGGTGTTTCCTCACTGCATGTTATCATCATCCTCCATGAATCTAACTGCTATCAGGACCTCCCGAGCTCACCTGCCTTGTCTGGCCAGTTCGATAGCCGCATCATTGCTGTCACCGTCACGTTTGAGGACCTCCTCACCCTCATCCCCAGCTCCTCCTCAGTCAGCTCCTCCCCCTGTTGGAGCACCAGGCTGTAAAGGGCGCAGCAGGTAACAACGATGCGTGACACCCTCTGTGGACTATATTGCATGGCTCTACCAGATCAGTCCAGGCACTGGAACCTTATTTTCAGTATCCTACTGGTCTATTCCACCAAGCTGCGAGTTGCAGCATGAGTCTTGTTATACCTTCACTCTGCTGCAGTCTGAGGCCGCCACACGGCTGTCATCAGCCACATCCTCTGCGGGTAGCCCCAAGGAGCCATCCCTGCAGCTTCTGTGGATCCTGGAAGATATCAGGGGTCTGAGGCTGAATGAGAATGTAGGAGTCATAAACACTCCCTGCAAACCGTGCACAGACCTGTGAGATGTGTTTGTGATGGTTGCACACCAGCTGCACATTCAGCGAATGGAGGCTCTTTCGGTTGACATAGTTGACCATTTTTGCAACTGAGATCTAAGTGCCACCTGAGTGCAGTCGATGGCATCCTGCACCTGTGGAAAACCTAACATCTGGGCAAATCCTGTTGCTCTTGCATCTTGTATCTCCTGGTCCCGGGCGAAATGCACAAAGTTGTGTGTCCTCAAAAAGATGACATCCGTGATTTCATGGATGTATTTGTGGGCAGCAGCTTGTGATATCCAACAGAGGTCACCTGTGGAACCCTGAAAGGAGCCACTGGCATAAAAATTGAGCGCTGCTGTCACTTTCACAGCTACTGGCAGTGAATGCCCTCCAGGTCCCTGTGGCACCAAATCCTGCAGCAGCTGGCAGACATGACTGACCAGTTCCCTAGACATACACGGACTTCAGAGACGCTGGTTTTCAATCATCTACAGAAATGAAAGGCAGCATCTATAGACCCTGGGTCTAGCTCACTGCCAACCAACAACAGCTCGCTGTGGCTCTTCAGCAGTGTGTGCAGGAGCCCCAGCCGCCCCTTCTTCCTGAGGGTGCTGCTCCTCCCTCTGCCCAGCCAGGCACCTCCATTGCTTTCTTCTCCTTCGTCTCCGCTCTCTGTAAGCCATGAGGCATACAGCTAGTTCGCCAGGCTCCATGCTTCTGATACACTCTTCCCGCAGGATGAAAGAAAGAGATGCGTGGCTTAGCTTGGATGTTCTAAGAACCTTTCTTGGTTAAGCCTGAAGGCCTCTTAATGTATCCTGGAGAGAGCTGGCCACCACTTGAATGGCCAGAGTTTAGTGTGCTGCATGGCTGCCCGAAACCCCAACCACCTCTGCCCTACTCCACCTGACTGATTGGTGGGAGCTTCCCCCCCAGATTACATGCTGTGCTCTCAGCTCAGGTGCAGGCATTCTCCTAACCCGCACTGCAAAACTGCGGGATGATGACATTGCAAGAGGCTGTGAGCGCCTCCACCAGAGACTGCTCCATGGCCACATTTAGCGAGGAGATTGTACAAAGTGCCCAGCCATCTAACTGTTCTGTAGTCCACTAAAATGCTCTGTGCCCGAGGGATGAAAAGCTCTGGAGCACTTGGTGGCATTTTCATGCCTGTGCATTGCTTGAGTAGGGAGAGAAACTAGAGGCCCAACTCCAATCATATCAATGTGGCTACGCCTGAACTGTCTCAGCTACAGAGGAATGGTCACTTTATACAAGGTTTCCCTAAGGCGTGGCCGCTTCCCTCACTCCCACGTGCTTGTGCACTACCATCAACCGCACTGCAGCCTTTAACCCCCCAACTCACCTCAACTGCAGTGCAGCCCTTCCCCATCCCCCAAAATTAGCCTCAATTGCCATGCAGCCCTTGCCCGCCCCTGCCCCCAAATCACCTCAACCACAGGGAAGCCCTCGCCCTGGCACCTAACTAGCTGGCAAAAAACAACTTGCCTGTGCCCTCGCCTGAATTTGCAGCACCTCAACCTTGAAGTCCAACAGGTGACTCTGGTGAGCACTGCGCAACGTTACTGTGCAGTCACCTCCGAGTTCCCCTCGAAATGCAGCCATCAAGTGTGTGCCTTATACATGCTGTTGTGAAACACGTTGGCATGCAATCACACCGATGTGGGGGGTGATTCCGGTGAGCTGGGTTTATAATGATATGCAGATGTTTATGGTAATGAGGGTCCTGATGTCCGACTGCAGGAAATGCAGCCCGACATTAACAGACGATTGCAAACTGGTTTCACGACATCTTGAAGCCGAGTTTTGGCCTTCTCATCATATTGTCTGCTCACGCCACCAAATACACTTGATGCCGGGGGCACAGAAAATTCCACCCATTGTCCTTGGTCTACGGAACAAACTCATACTGGTGATGGTGTGTTACAGTTCATTCAGGTAGTCTGACTTGCTGTGGAAATGTGCACTTTACATATATGCTATAGCCTGGAGCTATGGATTTTTCTTTCCATCACATGGCTGACCAGGAATCTCTCCAGCTCTTACCACCTACCATGGATGTGTTGTTAAAAGGATTTGCAGATTGATACTTAACCTGTTTGATTGCATTATGAACGCACCTTCCTTTGCCATCAATTCATGGGGTGGGAAGTTCTGGCTCAGAGGAAGGGATGCTACGCACTGATCACAAGACCTCTGGTAATCATAGACACCCATCCCCACCCAAATTATAATACTATATCATATTCATAATGTTAGAGTGTTGCATGCAAAGAGTATTTTAATAATGTTTTTAAGAACATAGGTATTTACTTGTAGATGTCAGTTCGATGGATGTGCCTTCTTTTTACTGCAGTTATCTATCCTTGTCAAGAGCACAAGGAGAATAGAACAGAAATAGTATTAGGGGAGCAAGTCAAGAGCAGGAGCAATCAAAAAACACACCATGGTGAAAGCAGAAGCAAGCAGAAAGCAGAGCGCAGAGAAAGCAGAAGCCTGGATTGAGCAGAAACCAGGAAAGAGCAGGAACATGAAGAGAGCAGGAGCATGGGAGCACAGGAGCATGGCAAGAGTGAGAACCTGGAGACAACAGGAGCAGGGGGAGAGAAGGAACAGAGAGGGAGCAGATCACGCCTCTGGCCATCGCTTACTTGCTTATATGGCACCACAACATCCTGGGCAGTTGGCCATGTCACTCAATTATGGACCAGCCCTGTGTCACAGACACCCTGAAAAGTCTCTGCAGACCCCAGGAGTCCACTAGCCCGAGCTTGATAACCACTGCTTTAGTCAATTCCATTTCACCAGACAGCTACAAGCTGCAACTAGCTGAACAACCCTTGAAAATCCTGTTTTGTATAGAACCTTTGTCACACTAAGATTATTACCATGAAGACCTATGGAAATCTTGATGTACATTACTGTTTTGCAAGTGAATCACTATGGAATATTTAAATCATTTAGTCAAATTTGCTTTGACAAATATTAATATTTAATTAACAAAATTCATTATAGCCTGAGATATCGAACAGTTTGTATTTAAACACTGCCTTTAATATTAAAAAAATCCCCAGGTTGCTTCACAGGTGCGTAATCAGGAAAACCAAACAAAAAACGAGATATTGAGATGGGTGACCAAAGATTTGGTCAATGAAATAGATTTTCAGGATACTCTAAAATTAAAAAAAGATGGAGGGGTTTATGTAGGCAATTCCAGAGTGTGTAACCTAGATGGTTGAATGTACTTTCACTAAGAGGAATTTTGGGCGGGGGAGGTGTGGACGGGTGATGCAAAAAATACCAGTGTCAGAAGAATGGAGAGTTATGATGATTGGTGGAGTGGGGGTTTGGGGTTGTAAGGCTGCAAAAGGTTACAGAGGTAGGGACAGATTAGGCTCTGAAGGGATTTCAACACAAGGATGAAAAGTTAAAATCTGAGATATTAGGAGACCTGGAGCCAATGTAGATCAGGGAGGATAGGAATGATGGGTGAGCAGGTTTTGTTATCAGATAGGACACAAACAGAAGAATTTTTGGATGATTTCCGGAGGCATGGATGAATTTTCAGCAGCAGATGGGCTGAGGTAGGGGCAGAGACAGGCAATGTAAAAGATGGAATCTCCATTTGAGAATGTAATTTGACCATTAAGAAAATAATGCCTTCAAGTTTGTTCAGGGATTTAGGCTCTGATCCTGACCCCACATCCAGCCATGTGAGACCAGCATGCTTACCTCATAGGTTAGATAATTCTCCATAAATACTAGGGATCTAAACTGAGCCAGTGCAAAGGCTGAGCAGCAATCAACTCTGCACCTGCCTTGGCCCTGTTGGTGCTATTTGTCTGATGAGGGGAGGGGAAACAGATTTTCCACCCCTCACAAGGCAGATTGGAAACATCAGTTTTCCGTGATTTTGCTGATCTCTTTCAGAGCTCTTTTCAGAGACAGAAAACCTGTAAAGCTTTTGGATCTGCATAACTTTCAATTAAAAATGTCTTGTGATTCTGCTGGGAAAGGTAAGAAGATGTCAGTTCCTGTAAAAACTTGGAAAAGAAACCAAAGCAAATAATAGAGGAAATAAACCAGCATCTGGAAAGAACAGCAGGTTAACATTTCGGGTGAAGGTCTTTCATTGAACTATTCTAACAAAAGCCCTCCACTTGAAATGTTAACCTGCCTTTCCCTCTTTTCAGATGCTGACTGATTTTCTCTATATTTCCAGTACTGCCCTCTTATAATATGGATTTTCTTTTAATTGTTTCAACATCGTAGCACAGTCTATAGTGTTTCTGGTGGCAACAGGATTGTATACTATTAGTTTAGTCTACTCACTGTTCAAATAAAAAGTTCAATTTGAAGATTACACTGTTTAAAAGTGTTAAATACAATACACAGAACAATCAAAATATCACAGCAGAGTTACTTGCTTAAACATGTCTTGCTTATCTTGCTTAAACAATCGTTCTGTTTACATAAGAACATAAGAAACAGGAACAGGAGCAGACGATTCCGCCCCTCGAGCCTTCTCCACCATTCAATAATGTCTTGGCTGATCTAATTTTGTTTCGATTTCCATATTCCCATCTAACCCCGATAACCTTTGATTCCCTTGCCTAGCAAGAATCTATCTACCTCCACCTTAAAAGTATTAAATGACCCCGCCTCCACCACTTTCTGAGGCAGAGTTCCAAAGTCACACAACCCTCAGGAAAAAAATTTCTCCTCATCTCTGTCCTAAAAGGGCGACCCCTAATTTTAAAACAGTAGCCCCAAGTTCTGGGCTCACCAACAAAAGGAAATATTCGTTCAACATCCACCTTGTCAAGGCTGTTCAGCATGTTGTATACTTCAATCAAATCACCCCTCACTCTTGTAAACTCCAGTGAAAACAAGTCCAGTCTGTCCAACCTAAGACAACCCACTAATTCCAGGTACCAATTTAGTAAATCTACTTTGAACCACCTTCAATGCATTTACATCCTTCCTTAAATAAGGAGACCAAAACTGCGCCCAGTATTTGAGGTGCAGTCTCACCAATGCCCTGTGTAACTGAAGCATAACATCCTTACTTTTATGTTAAATCCCTCTCGTAATAAAGGATAGCATTCCATTAGCCTTCTTAATTACTTGCTGTACCTGCATACTAACTTCTTGTGACTCATGTACTAGAACACCTAGATCCCTCTGCACCTCTGAATTATGCAGCCGTTCTCCATTTAAGTAATACTCTCCTTTTTTGTTCTGCCAAAGTGAAGAACTTCACATTTTCACACATTAAACTCCATTTGCCAGATCTTTGCCCACTCACTCAACCTATCTATATCCATCTGCAACCTCCTCATGTCCTCTTCACAACAAAATTTCCTACCTATCTTTATGTCATCTACAAATTTAGCTGCCATGTCTTCACTCACAGAGAGAAAGTTATTAAAACATTGCAATAACCATTATGTACGATATGTAAAATTAGAATTTGGCAATTTTTTTATTGGGATGGCATGCATGTCAAATGTTAATCATGATTGATAAAGATTGTTGGTAGGTGAGTGATAGGTGTGTGGTGCATTGAGCAGTGTATGAGGCTAGTGGTGAAATTGGAGTGTATGGCATTTGAAGGTATATTCTTAGACCTTTACCCATTCATCTGAGGTCACTGAGCTTCTTGCTCCAAAGCATCTAAGTCCCCAGGCCTAGATTGCCATTGTCAATTGTCAGTTAGTCCCACTGCCTTCATAATGTTTGTCTGGAGGGCTCCCTGTTCCCCTCTGTATAGGTAACATTGCTCCTCCTCTCTGCCTCCCCCACCAAAGCCTCCAGTGCAGTGTCAAAAGATGCCGTGTTATGCCATTATCCAGGTGAGAATCAGTTGTAGAACGACTTCCAGGCCTGTTCAGGCCAGAATGCAGCTCCCTTTTAAAAAGTGCAAGCTGGATTTAAATAGCACAGGCTAGCTTTACATTCTACCAGCCTCTCACGATTTCATAATCCCTGCCTCAGGCATGCAGCTGCTTAACAGTGTGCTTAGCACTGACAATACATTACAAACACTTATATTAACAGCAGCACAAGTTTTGTGTGCTGTCTGCATTGGAAGCAACGGGTTCAGAGTAATCCGGTATGGCAATCTCTGTGCTCCATTATAGGCCCTGTCCAGGCCAGCACCTCTGTACTAAATACAATAAGTAATATATCTGCATTCCCTGACCAAAGGCCAAGGAAACTACCTTTTCACAGATATTTATTCCTTTAAAATATCTGATGTACTTCTGTGCAGGATCTGCTCAAAGGTTCTGTCAGCTAAGATGTTGAAACAACAAAAAGAAAATCCATATTATAAAAGCGAAATCCTGGAAACATAGAGAAAATCAGTCATATCTGAAAAGGGGAACAGACAGGTTAACACTTTGGGTGGAGACTTTTGTCAGCACAGTTCAATGAAGGACCTTCACCCAAAATGTTAACCTGTCATGTTCCAGATGTTGGTTTATTTCCTCTATTTTCTGCCTTGATTTCAGTTCTAAGTTGTTACAAGAACTGGCATCTTTCTTGGATTCTTGATGGGAACTGCTTCCCTGTTTTAAAACACACTTGTGCAGAAACAACCATGGAGTACTCATGTACAATAAAATTTCTGCATCACCAAATAACAAAAGCCTTGTGACTCATTTGAGTGTTTCCTTTCTCTTGGAACTGTAAGAAAGATTGAAAGATTATTATTGTGCATTAAAGCAATAAATTATAAACCCACACATTTCCTCATCTACAAAGTATTGTTTTTGGATTCCTTATCAGTGTGGAAGTCTGGATGTTCTGCATGAACAGTCAGTGCAGACACAGCTCCTTTCTTTAAGGCACTTGAGCATATCAGATTGCAGGAACATCCAGAATTATAGATTGCAAATGAATGCACCTTCAAATGAGCAAATGTCATTCTTTCCAGTTACAGCTCTTGCAGTGCTTTTTGAACAAGCCTAAGATTGTTTGAAGACACAAATTGCGATCCTTTGTAAGCTGAAATTCATTATAAATGGACAGAGATTGCGCCAGATCACAGTTTTCCAAAACTTTGCGTGGCCTTGCCAGCTCTTCTGAAAAAGATTGCTGCAGCCTGCTGAAGGACATCTTATTTTAATGGATCCAAAAAAAAGTGTTCCTTCGGGTCCTAAAAGAATTCTGACCTGTTTCTGGCACCTTTTTAGCTCCTCCACAGGATCCTTTCCCCTCACCCCAACAGTCCCACCCGACTCGATGTGAGAAGAGGCTCTCTCTCACTGGGTTCACACCTGCAACTTCCCAAGTATTAAAATTAAGCCCAAAACTGAAGCTTTTGGCACACCAAATTTCTACTCTATGCAGTTGTATCAATTGATGTTGTCCATGATCTTAATCTCAACTGATATGGCTTCAAAGATGTTGACAGTTGTAGAGGTGTTGTCAAAAAAACAGACCAAACAAATCCAGTGCTAGGAGTCTAATAATGAATGTACAGTGGCTAAATTTTCTCGCCCCATTGCAGCAGTGAAATTGAATTCAGCCATGCTCTTTGGAGGTTGATATATTGTGCAATTGTGAGAGTTTAGGTCCGTGCTCCAGAATATGTGGAAGTCACTGTTTAGATATCCAATAAAACTAGCTCGAGTACAATTGTTCAATTTTAGGTTATTCGCCATTAGATGATATGCAAATATAGTTTTGCTTTTGTAACCTACCCACTCCCCACAATAAATGGTAATTTTTAAGAGCATAGAATTGATTCTGATTATTAACATACATATAATGATTTGTTCATTATCTTAGGCATGTTGCTGAAAGCTTGCCTAGATATCAAGGTGACGGAGATGCTCTCAAAAACAAAAAAAAATTGAACTCAACTATGAGAGTGATCTGTAGTATGGAAACCAAACAAATAAGAAGAGGAAGTATGGAAAAGTTCCAAGAATGTTGCAATAATTACCAGCAAAAGACAGACAACGTGAATTCAGAAGATGATCATCCCACCTCCTTGACTTTTGAAAATTCTTGTGATGTGGTATACCTTGATTTCCAAAGAGCATTTGACATAGTCCTGCATGAAAGACTACAATCTGACATTAAAGTGGTTGAGATCCATGGGTAAGGTATTATTACCTCAAGGGGAGGAAACAGCAGATACTATTCAGAGGAGTTCTGACTGGATGCGAGACAAGTTAATTGAGGCGCTCCAGGGTTTGTTGTTAGCAGCAGTACTGTTTCTAATTGACTTTTACAACTTGGATTTCAAAGTTAAATGCAAACAGGTCAAATCTGGTGAAAATATCAAACTCGTCAGTTGAATCTGAAGTAGTAAGTCAGACCTACAAAATAGGTAAGTGGGAAGATGAAGTTTAACATTGACAAATTAAAACAATGCACATAGGAAGAAAAAATGAGCCTAAGTACATTGCAAATGATGCTGAAGTAACTAACAATGAAAATGACAAAAATACTGGAATTCCAGTTCTTTCAATATGGAACAGGATCAACTTTCCTGTCTTCCCTTACCTGGACACCAGGCAGGCAGACTGCACCCAAGGACCTGCAGTTGTCTGAACCCTGTATACCTGAGTTTAATTCACTATCCCATGCCCACGTGCATGCCTGCCCTCGGGAAAGTCCTTGCTCTTAGAAATTGAGGACAGAAATATAGTTGATCTAAGAGGCCTGCAGTACAGGGAATAGGACTGAGATCCTCTAGTTGCTGTCCAAAATTCTATACCTGAAAGAAAAAAAAATTACCTTGAATAGTCTGTCATTGAATGTATGTCCCGCTCTAATGCCTTGATCACGAGGCTTACTTCTTCTGTGCACCTGGCAAAATGGAAATCCATTTGTAGAAATCCTTGTGATGAGGTGTAACTTGAATTCCACAAGACATTTGTAGTGTAATGAACACCCAGGGAGCCTGGAATTTCCAGTTCCTGCTGCACTTGAAGGATTAAGTCAACCTAACATTTTCTGTGTCGAATTTGCTTGTATTCCAGATACACGTAGTTATTTACTGAAAATACACTGGAACACAACCAAGCCTTCTGCTGCCTTAGTTCAGTAATGCCTTATCTAATAGGGACAGCATTAATTACTAATGCTTTAACAGCAATAGTGGGCAAACAGAAAAAGGAGAAAATGAGCTTATAGAGGATTTACAGGCAAACATTAACTAAGTGACATTGGCAGAGTAGAATATGCATTAGGTTAATCTCAAAAGAGAAATGCTAAGTGACATCCATCATTTGTTAAATACTGACCTACAATCACCTCTATTAATCATCAGCCTTTTTCTATTACTGTGAAAATAACTTCAGCTATGAATTGCCACACCACAGGCTCCTTTGAGTCACCAAGGAATGTTTACACAAACACATTATTATAGCAGCATTTTTACACTGTTGTAGAGCTTTCACAGGTTCTGCATGTGGTTAAAGTTTTCCCATGTGGTAACTCCATATAATACATACAATTTTTTTAGTAGGGGTCTTGGTAAGACAGTGCTGCTAGAAGCAGAACTGTGTCACAATTTTGATTACAATGATCATTGGAGCTCAATAAGACTTGCAGAAATTATACTGAGTTAAGAATAGGCAAGTCACAGGTTTTCCCTTAGTTTAGTTCAGATTCCTAGTTTGCCAAGTAACCCGTATTAGTCATTTGGTAGTACAGAACTTGAGTATTGCTGAAAAAAGAGATATGTTGAAGCTTTTCTTTTTTTATTATTCATTCATGGGATGTGGGCTTCACTGCCTAGGCCAGTATTTATTGCCCAGTATTTAGTGCCCTTGGTCAGAGGCCATTTAAAAGTTAACGACATTGCTGTGGGTCTAGAGTCACATGTAGGCCAGACCAGATTTCCTTTCCTAACGGGCATTTAAACCTGCTACATGAAACAAAATAAGTGACAGCCATTCACTGATTCATTCCTCAGGGCAATGCCTTGACCAATCAATGTCAAGCTGCCTGGTTTAAATTTCAAACAATGCTTGGCAGTTGACTGTCAGTCACCATCACTGGTGCTTTCTCCATGGCAACGCCTCTACCAATCAGAGTCCACTTGCCAACCAATCAGCACTTTCTTCACATATGGTATAAATTATTGCTTTCCACCTATATTGGTATTCTTGTGAAGTGCCCTGAAGAGTGCAAGATGAAAAGCTTCAACACGTCTCTTTTTTCAATAATCTGCATTAGCTAGTTTCAATCAGGCAACAGAAAAGCTTCAATTGGACTTAGTCTGGAAAAGGGGAAATATTGGCCAAGGTTTCCATTCCTGGACGATATCCCAGCATGCTTGGAAACTATAAAAAGAAAAAAAGGCATAAAAAAAACCAAGAATGAAATTTGATATTTATCAAGAGAGTTGGAATTCTACAGTGAATAGGTGATGCTTCCATTGTGCAGAGCTTTGACCAGAGCCCATCTGGAACACTATTCATTTTGGGAAACTAAACCTCAAGTGAGATATATTAGCCTTGGAAGGGTATGGTGCAGATTAACCAGAATTACACCAAGATTTAAGGGGTTAAAATATCAAGATAGTTGCACGAACTTAATTTGCATACAATGTCCTCTCTAGCCTCTGTTTGCTGCGCAGGGCCAAGTTGTTGCTGTGGAGAATGTTCTGGATTGCTGCACAGCTAGGAGGAACATTGCTTATATACCCTCAATGTCAGAATGTCGAGGGATGGTAAAATTGAGGTGCTTAAAATGATAAAGGAGTTTAATAGAAACCTTTTCCTCTGCTGTGGGAATTCAGACCAAGAGGGCATAATCTTAAATTTCAAGGTAGATCATTTAGGAATAAAATCAAGAAACATTTTATCACACAAGAGGTAGAGGAAATCTGCTCCTGAAATGGGCTGTGGATATGAGGTTAATTGAAATTTTCAATAGAGATTGATAGGTTTTTGTTTCAGCATTTGTAAGCAGAACTGAGTAAAGATTTTGAGGAATATGGAACAAGAGTAGGTAAATGGAATTGAGGTATAGATCAACAATTATCTAAGTGAATGACGAACAGGCTTGAGGGGTTTACTTCTGTTCCTGTGCTCCTTCCTATGTATAACGTGTCCTATCAAATCTAACAACCCAGAGAAACATGTTATCATTGACATTTGTGAGGAGAGGAAAATCAGTCCATATGTGATACAGTCACATTGTAGTTAATAAAGTTAAATTTCTCCCATCCAAAAAAATTTATGAGGTTTAAAAATCTGAAAGAGATGAATTGTAAACTTTCAGTGTTGAAGCCAATAGAAATATTTTTCAAGGAGTTCCTGTTCATTAGGTGAAACCATTTCCTTAATAAAACTGTACCCTTGTTAGTGTCTGCATTCAAATGACAACAAATAGCAATGACACAAACAGTATAAAAAGGTGACTTTGTATAATACACCTGAAGGATATTCACCTTGGGCTAATATCAGATGTTCCTACATTTTAAATGTATTTCAAACAAAATATGAAATATAGGCACAATTAAATGAAAACACAACTAAGCTTGAGTGAACTTTGCTTGTTGAATACAAAATGTACTGTGGTAAGTCCTCCTTGGCAAATATAGCATTTCTAACTTGTGAGAACCGTGTATTTGTTCTCAATATTTTCATTGCTCACCTTTGTGTCACTTGTATTTGAACAGTAATAAATTAACTGAGGAACAGATGTAACCAATTCCATATGAAGAGACTGTGAACTGGGACTGATAGATGATTCAGTACTTAGCATTGCCTCAGTGACACGATAGTAAGCATTTTTTTTAAATTCTAGGTGATGGTAATTAATTTGCCATTACACAAAATAATGTAAAAGAAAAAATAGCATGATTGAGAAGAGAAACTAAACAATGACTGACAGGATTTTCCCAATTGCTGTACTGCCCTTTCCTTATGGTTCCACGCCCAGCGAGACCTCATTCTCTCTCTGCAACAATTTTTTGCAAAAGTGTGCCCGTCCCATCAGCATTACAATTTTAATTTAATAGCACATTTTATCATAACATCCACATCAATTAACAAAGGTAGGTGCCCCAAGAAAGATGGGGAAAGGAAGCAAAATTAGAGGACCTCCTTGGTGAGATCAGCCAAGACCTCCATTAATGAGTAGGGACATCTGAGACCAAATGTAGCACCTTCCCTCCTGCACTAGCTGAGGTCAGCTTACTCACACACACCAGTGATTCAACCTGATACCTTTCTGCTTTGTATTGTTCAGTACTACAACAGACATATTCACCCACTGAGCAATCAGGGGAGAACCGCATTACTCTTTAAGAGAAGAAAATTACTTTAACATGGTTTCAAATGACAATATGTAAAAATAGTACTCATCATAGTGCCCTGACAGCATTTGTAGTCTAACTCCTCTTTGTCTCTGCTCTTTAACTGCCTCATGCCCTTTTCTTTTGCTGTCCAGTAAGAGAAAGCCAAAAACAAAATTCTACAAGCAAGCAGGGCCATTAATTTATTAAAAGCTGCAGTCCTGACATTGTTGGCACTTCTTCCTGTAGGAATTTACCTGGCCTTCACTCAAAATGGCATACTTGAAATCAAGAACTACGGAACCAACCCATGGTCAATGAAGTTGGGGCAGTCAGGGCAACTTGAGCAAGCATTCGCCTAGGATTGTGACCTTTGACAAAAAGTTACAGAATATTATATATATATATATATATGTGTGTGTGTGTATATGCATATAAATTGTAAAAGAAATAAGTGCTCTGTGCGGCAAATGTTGAAAAAGGATTTATAATTCTGTTACATATAGCGCACAATGGAAATCTCTCGTATAATGTCTAATCAATTTGTGAGAATTAGAAAATAATAATTAGCAGTGTAGAATGACCTCTGACTGCGGGTCAGCTGCAGCTGAACAGTAATAATGTGGTGCTTTAACAAGAGCTCCCTCTAGCACCCGGCAGCGGGACTGGTAAATACCATGTTGAAATGCAAGCAGATGGATAAAGACTTTCTGTTTTCTCACCAGAGGGCATAAAGTTTTTTGTTGCCAAAGTGAATGTTTTGCTTACATTTGTCATCATGCACAACAATGGCCATGGGCCTATTGCCTTGATTAAGGTGTTCAAAAGCCTAATTAGCCTAAAGCTAGCCAAAAGCCTAAGGTGTTCATAAGCGATGCTTACAAAAACTTTGGGGTCATCTATCTGATTGGGAACAACTTGTAAATCCCACACACACTAGGAACCATCTCTTATGTCAACTAAACTCACATTTGAAGCATGTTGTAATCCAGTCGCCATACATACTAAACCAACATCCAGAGAAAATGGTAATCTAACACCCACTTAGTTAAACCAACATGCCAACAGAGTGCAGCTATTTCTAATGCTGGACTCCTCTCTAGGCAGATACTGATTATGTTAGTTGTACTACCACAGAATATTACAGCTATTAAACCCTATTCCCCATCATGTTGGTTCCATTAATTTATTGAGCAGGTTATGATCCATGCTACATCAATTGTAACAATATGAAAAGCACACAAATATATTAAAGCCACATTCCAAAACACAAGAAAACTTTTAAAGTATTTTTATGTGCACCTACACCAGATTATTGAAGATCAGCCAAGGTATTCAAGGTGGAGTGCAGATCCTACACATTCTACTACATATTATTATGGGCAGAGGAGAGATGATATGAGGTTCCTTGCTTTTCCACCTCTTGACTGACCTGAGACATTTTTTTTAAGAAAAAGTGTTTTAACCCCTTGGGTGCTGTGACTCTCAAGAACAGGCAAGAGACAGGTTTTTTCATGTTTAAAAGAGCAGGTGAGAGTTCATTTCTCAAAGTATTTGAGAAAGTATTTGCAACAGCTCCCACTCATACATGTACACAGACACACAGAAAAAGTGATTACAAAAGAGGTAATGTGCACTTATGTCTTAAAAGCCCAAAATTCACCATTATACTTGGATCTCTTGAAATGGAAATTTGAAATGTTGCAGGCCTGATGATTCCCTTTTGGTTCACTTAAGAAATGGAAGTTGGAACTTTCTGACGATGGATTTGCGGTGACTTACTGCTTGCAGCAGCAAGTTTCTGGCTTTGCACCAGTTGAGGTATATTTGCACCCTGTAGCAAAGGTCTGGTTTGGTTATTAAATTGGTAGGTAAATGCTATCCCCAACCTTCTGCCTGCTAGTGGATTTTATGCAAGGTCCATCCTTTGCTGGTCTGAAGCTGTTCTCTCCATGTCCCCTTGTCTGACAGACTTTGGCTGCTGTCAAAATGTGTGTTAATAAATATTCCTTATCACATCCTGTTTTTTGTCAGGTGGCCATAGTATCTGTTTTCCATTGTCCACACAAATGGTCTCTGATGACTTGACCATTAACACACAATTGTGTTTGAGTTTCACCCATTTGCACCTCCTCGTGATAGAATGGGTTTCTTCTCACACCCATTCTGTGGAATTCTGTTCCACAGCCAATAAGTCTGCAAGTCCACTGTAAACTAGCTTCTGCAATTACTTGGACAATAAATCCACAGGAAATATCTGTTGCATTTTAATGCTTTCACAATGGAATGTCCCAAAAGGTCATTTGCATTTTAATGTCCTGTCCAGAAAAGCAGGCTAATTTCTAGCCTTGTGCAGTTCCATTTAGACTGACAGACAAGAAAGGAGATCACCTGACCTCTCAACTCCATTTTGTTTCAAAGCAGATTGTCCATTCTCCATTTTGTTTTAGAAGTAAAGTCTCCATTTTCATAAATGCATGAGTACAACAGTGTGGATGTGACAATACACTTTCACTAATCTCCAATATGTATTTTAATATTCAACTCAGGTGATAGCTTTTGAAGATACCAGTGCAATTGTTTTCTTGAAATGTTTAAGGTGCGTTGAATGGCCTTGAATTTCCTGCTAATCCAGGTTCATCTATACTGGTAATAAATGAAAACATCCATGAGAATAATATTAACAACTGTATGTCTCTTGCAGTTGTTCCATACATAAGATCACTGATTGAATTAAATTGTTATTGAGCAGCACCTCCCAGTGGTTCAATAAATAACCTGGTGTACACTAAGTCATACAGAGCAATAAAGCTTCAGTTTGATCCATTCCTGGTCTATGTTTTTGAAGTGCAGTTATTATTATTATGTAAGCAAAAACACCAGTTGAGGTATCCACAGCAAAACCTCATAAACAGTAAACAAGATCACCAAATCACAGAATTGTTACAGCACAGGAAGTGATTCAGCCCATCATGTTTGCACTGGCTCTCCAAATGAGCAATTCACCCTAGTACCATTCCCCCAATCTTCTCCCCGTAACCCTGCACATTCTTACTTTTCAGATAACAGTCTAAGTCCCTTTTAAATGCCTCAATTGAACCTGTCTCTACCACGCTTTCAGGAAGTGCATTCCAGACCTTAACCACTTGCTGTGTGAAAAAGTTTTCCCTCCTGTCACTTATTCTTTCGCCAATTACTTTAAATCTGTGCCCTCTTCTTCTTGATCCTTTCAGGACAGGGAAGAGTTTCTCCCTATCTGTCCAGACCCCTCATAATTTTGAATACTTCTACAAATTTCATTTCAGTCTCCATTCCTCCAAGAAAAACAGTCCCAACTTCTCCAATCTATCTTCAGAACTAAAGTTCCTCATCTGGAAAACATTTCTGTGAATCTTTTCTGCATTCTCTCAATGCCTTCACACCCTTCCTAAAGTGCAGCAATCAATCTAAATAAACCAGCTAAGGCTGGACTAGTGTCTTACACAAGTTCAACATAACTTCCTTGCTCTTGTACTCTATGCCCCTATTAATAAAGCCTAGGGTATTGTATGCTTTATTAACTGCTTTCTCAACCTGTCCTGCCACTTTCAATGACTTATGCACATAAACAGCCAAGACTTTAAAAAGAGTGCAGGAGCATAGAGTTGTATCCTTTATTTCATATTGTCTCTCCATGTTCTTCTCACTAGAATGAATCACTTCACATTGAACTTCATCTGCCACTTGTCTACCTATTCCATCAACTTGCCTATGCCCTTATAAAGTTCTACACTATTCTCTTCACAGTTCACAAAGCTTCCAAGTTCTGTATTGTCTGCAATTTTGAAATTGCACCCTGTACACCAAAGTCTAGGTCATTAATGTGTATCAGGAAGAGCAAAAGTCCCAACACTCACCTCTGGGAAATTCCACTACAAACCTTCCTCCAGCCTGAAAAACATTCATTAATCACTACTCTGTTTCCTGTCACTCAGCCAATTTTTTATCCACGTTTACAAGAATGGTTCCAGGGATAAGAAACTTCAGTTATGAAGATAGATTGGAGAGGTTGGGACTATTCTCCTTGGAGAGGAGAAGGCTAAGAGGAGATTTGATAGAGGTGTTCAAAATCATGAGGGGGCTGGATAGAGTAGATAGGGATAAACTGTTCCCGCTCGTAAAAGGATTGAGAGAGAGGGCACGGGTTTAAGAGGATTTGCAAAAGAAGCAAAAAAGTGATGTGAGAAAAAACTTTTTCACAAATGGTTTGAGTCTGGAATACACTGCCTGGAAGTGTGGAGAGGCAGGTTCAATTGAGGCATTCAAGAAGGCATTAGATGATTATTTAAATAGAAATGATGTGCAAGGGTATGGGAAAAAGGCAGGAGAATGGCACTAAGTCACAATGCTCATTTAGGGAGCCATTGCAGACATGATGGGCCGAATGGCCTCCTTCTATACTGTAATAATTCTGTGATGTTGCTACTGTCCCTTTTATGCCATCAGCTATAACTTTGCTCACAAGTCTGTTATATGGCACTGTATCAAATGCCTTTTGGAAGTCCATGTATACCGCATCAACAGCATTGCCCTCATCAATTTTCTTTGTTACCTCTTCAAAAAACTCCAGCAAGTTAATTAAACACAATTTACTCTTAACAAATCCATGCTGGATTTCCTTAATTAACCCGCATTAATCCATGTGACTATTAATTTTGTCCCGAATTATTGTTTCTGGAAGTTACCCCACAACCAAAGTTAAACTGATCTTATCTTTACACCCTTTTTTAAACAAGGGTGTAGCATTTGCAATTCTCCAGTCCTCCAGCAGCACTCCAAGCTCCTTGAGGTTGGATGGGCAGATCCATTTACTCAAATTACTTTTTAAATGGCCTCAACTGGCCATTGACAGGTTGGCGGGTGCACAGCTGAGTCGGCTGTGCCCCCACTGACCTGAAAATTGAAATGATGCTGGGCGACATTGGGAATTCTGCCCAATGTCAACCCGCATCATTTTACACGTCGGTGAGCAGGCCCCATCCCCCACCCTCAACATCCTGACTTGTGGGTAAACCCTTAGTACCTGTTACACCTGAAAGCAGCACTGTGATAGAGGTTTTCAGCGCTAAGGGCGTCACACATTGCCTGCCATAGATTTATCCACCCTGGTGTCCAAAGCAGCAAATTAAATTTGCATACTGAGATTTTATGATTAAAAATATTTATCTATTTGTTTTGATTTCCTACTAAATTATCTTAGATTATTTTTCAGTATTTTAAACATTTTCACCATCTTTTCCTGTTATAGGCCTCATGATGTTGCATTTGCCAATTGCCCACACTCCTTCCTGAGAATATATAGCTGTTTCAATTAATAACTTTTCAATCCTTAGGTTGTCCTGTTCCTTCTCTCTGAGAGCTTTGTTTATTGAATTGTTACTTTTAAAACTAGTTTTTCAGCCCTGCTCCATCCATAACTGTGGCTGTAATTTTCTTTCAGTTGCATTTATTTTATTAGTAAAATACTGTTTCAATAATTAGGAAAGTTGCCCCATCTGATCAGAGCCCCCCAGCTCGACAATTAGCCAGTTCTTGAATCTTAATTTGTTTTAGTGCACTAATTATGAGCTGCCTAAATGCATGTGTGTACAGATTGGACTTACAAACACTAAGCTTTGAAACTGTATTTCATGATAACATGAGAGGTTAGACAAGCCATCAAGTTTGACAATTTGTTGAAAGGGGGAATAAAAAGAAAATAAATAGAACAAGAGAAAGTCATTGGCAGGTCAGTTTTAATCAGCTGTCACACTGTTACAATGCAAATTTCTGTGTTACACTTCAAACCAAGTAATAAAGTGAAAGAGAAAAAAATCATTACTGAAGTACAGAAACTTTGCCATCAATAGCAATTGCCTTAAAAAGCCTTCTTTAAACTCTCTATTTTTAAGTCTGGAGTCCCATCATCACTCAAAAGTTCAACACCATCCAGAACAAAGCAGCCTGCACAATTGGCACCTCACCCCCACCTTAAGCATTCACTCCCTCCATCACCAGTGCACCGTGGCTACAGCATGTACCACCACAAGAGGCACTGCAGAAACTTGCCAAGGCTTCTTCCACAGCACTTTCCAAACCCATAACCACTACCATCTAGAAGGACAAAGGCATCAGAGACACGGGAACAGCACCACATGCAATTACCCTCCAAGTTACACATCATCCTGACTTGGAAATATATCACCATTCTTCAAAATCACTGGACCAAAATCTTGGACTTGCCTCCCTCCCCATCAGCACAGTGGGAATACTTTCACCACTTGGACTGCAGCGTTCAAGAAGGTGGCTCATTAATGCCTTCTTGAGGGAACTCGGGGTGGGCAATAAATGCTGGCTTTGCCAGCACCACCCACAACTCACAAATGAATAAAAATGTTTTCAGAAGTCACAATTACAAAACAAAAAGCCAGTCTGACTTCAAATTGACCTGGGAATCTGTCCAAGAATATTTATGCACCAGTTGGCTCAGGAAAGCATGCCAATTACAACTTGTGGCCTTAACAGGGTGCCAATAAGTTACACATAGCGACACATTAGCAATAGAGTAGCGTAATCCTTTTGTATGGCAGTAACTTCTAACCTATATATGGGTAACGTAAATTAAAAAATTTACTTAGGGCTGATTCAAAGACAATAATTGCATTTTGGGATTTAAGTGCATTAGCAAATGTTTATAATTATTGCCTGAACTCTCCATAGAAGATTCTGGTTTGTGGTTATGTTTATTGTTATGTGTTAATTAGATTTCAGTTGTGTAAGGGTATGGAATGATCTAGAACAGAGCTAAATAAATGGAGTCAATGGACAGTCATGATCTAACCGAATGGTGGAACTGGCTTCAGGGGCTGAATGACCTATTTCTGTTCTTAAAATATTTATTCAAGAAACATTATCATGAAATAAATAATTGTTTCACTATATTCCTACAGTACAACAGTGACTACACTTTAGAAGTGCTTCATTGGTTGCAAAGCACTTTGTGAACTCTTGAGGTCGTGAAAGACCCGTTAGAGAAACAAGTCGTTTTTTTTGCTGTCTGTTCAACTTGTGATGTTATTCTCTGACTGCCCATACAGTGGCTCCATATACACTTTTATTTCAATTTACACTGTTAAGAGAAAATTATTTTATATCAACTCTGTTATACAGCTCCTTCATAATCACCAAATCAACCGGAATTACCGAAAAGCCATACACAACTGTGATTATATTTTATCGGAAGTGTGAAATAAAATGCATCATCGTTTGCTTGGTGACATGGAGACACTTATCTGAGGAGTATAACCGCAACGAAATAAAATTGTTCAATTTGTTTTATAGACTGCAAGGGGCTTGTTGGAAAAGCAAAAGCAATATAACAACTATTGACTAAAATAACAATGTCAAAAATTAAATGTAAAATTTTACTCAGTAGAAATTAAAAATTAATTACTTCTGATTAAAAAGATCAATAATGACGTTGAGATAAAACTGTGTGAAACAGCTGTGTGGTCTTCATTTAAATCTGTACGCCGCTCGTTTCTTCTTAACCTTTTACTAAATGTTGACATTGCATGTTTGAGTATCACAACTATACAGTTATTATACAGTTTACTTAAGAACCGGCTTCTCCAGCAAAGAGTTCAACACACCAGAGATCTAAAATAAATACTTGGGGGAAAAACAGGAACAAAGTATGGCATTATTCTAAAACATTTCAGTATCAAATATAATCATTCGAATTAATAGGCACAATATTCATTTTGTTACTGATGTGCGAAACAACGTAATTTGGTAAACTGTATAGAACTTTAATAATGGACGATTCTTGTGCACGAAGCCTCAAATTTAAAGTAAGTGATATGCTGAGGTATTTTATTTAACAAGGGTGGGGCGATCCGTTCAGATAATGGACAATTATTCCACGCACAGCATTTATTTGCTACTTTCTTAACAGGACTCCAGACCTACACAGGATATGTAGCACTTCAAAGTTTGCTGAGAGTTCTGTAAGGACATATAACAAAATATCGGACCAGAAAAGAAAAGCCCCAGAATGATACAGTAACAACTTTGTAATTTCAGTTGTGATTTAATTTCATTAAATGATGCCTTGTTTTTGGTATCAATGCAATTCAGTAATTGTATACAACATACGGAACAGAAAATAGTGACGATGGGTGGTACAGAGAGTAGATGGATGACAAAGGATAGGATATTTTAGTTGAAAAGAGGTGCATTAAAAAACTTTTTAAAAAAAAACTCATTGGGTCAATCTATGGAGTTCAGACCTCTGTACAGCAACAAAAGGTAGATTGGGAAAATTAAACTAAATCTTAGCTAGAAACAGCGTTTTAATAGAACTGTTTAGTGACCATTTACCCAGATTGTAAGTCAGAAAACCTTTCCTACTTGAAAGAAACGGAAAAAAGGGAGTGGTACTGCAGAAATACTTCAAGGACCAGATTACCTGGCGTCTATCATCTGTTCTTTCACCCCCTCCCCCGCCCCTTTATATTATTAATAATTTATGAGGAACTGCTTCTCATTTCGTGGATTCTCAGAGGAAGAGAAACGCGGGTAGCCTTGAGCTTCTGATTTGTAGTGGCGTTTGGATTGTGTGGTGTAAGGACCAATGGAACATGAATAACTGTGTCTTGAAAAGACACCACTCCAGCTTCCCGCCATTTATGAGTTATTTTAGTTATTTGTGTCGGAGATTCAAATAATTGTTAATGATTCTAAAATGTGGAGACATTTACATCATATTAGGCACTTCAGTTCGAATGATTATTTGAATATCTTCTTTATGAATCTTGTCAAAAGATTTAGTAACTAAGTTAAAACTTAGTAATTTTCATAATTAGAAACGTATCGCAAAATATAAATATATTTTAGCCCGAATCAAAATAAACCAGCTAAATTTATGTTAGTGAAAACGACAGATACGTCACCTTGAAATTGTAACAGGTATTTATTTACAAAAGAAAGGCAGAAACAAAGTTGCACATCACATTCTGATTAAAAGCAAACTTTCCCATAAAAGATTAATATGATTATTGTGATCAAGTTACAACCGAAATTTTGCAAAAAAAGCAAAGTAGATTTAAAAATCAGGAACGTAAGTGAGAATGTTCTCCTCGAAAATTAACGCTGGAGGACTTGTAATTTCTGCCTGAGTTGGTTTACTAACAAATGATTTCTCGCTCCATGCCGCTATGGCTTCAGGTTACACGCAGTTTTTTTTTTCCCCAGTGCGTTTTTCGCTTTTGTTTCTGAATGAAACGCCCAAATCGCGCGTCCCCTGGGATCCCTGTTTAAACTCGAGTCGCCATGACAGCAACCTGCATTCTCCAACCACCCCCCCCCCCCCCCCTTTTAAGTACTACAAATGGATGAATCTATAATTTTTTTTCTTCTTGTCCTTTGACACTTTAAAAAAAATATAACTGTACCAAACCCACTTGTTGGTTAAGAATTCCCCAAGAGTCGGCGAAGTGGGTCACATGGCGACTGTGTTGTCTTTTTAATCCATTTGGTGGCGGTGGAGTTATTGGATCCGGGCGTGTGGATCCCGCTACAACTCTTGAGTTTTGCTGATTGTAAATTTTGCATCTTAAACCCCTCCAGATCAGACCAGACGGGTCCGGAGACAGATCCTGCAAAGAGACTTACAAACCCACCTGAGAGGCAAATAAGATAAGGCACCTTGTTGCATCGGAGACACCGCCGTGGGTGATCGGCCAGATACCGGGCAAAGGAAGGAAGGAAGGGGGAATAAGGTGTGTGCGTGTGAGAGAGAGAGAGATCAGGATCCGAGGAAAGAGAGGAGGTGAATCAGGAGCCAGAGGGAAAGGGTGTGGGAGTTGAGGAGGAGGAAGACGCCTGATGTGCTGAGATGGGAGCCGCTGGCAGTCCCTGCCGCTCTCCCTGGGCTCCCAGTCATTCGCAGGTCCCGCCGGAGAGCCTCAGTTGTTGTTGTGTGGCTGAAAGTTTGGGAAACGGGAGCAGGTTTAATGCTAATGAGAGCCGGGGTGGCGGAGCCATCTTGAAATGAAATTGGGTTCAAATTAAAACGTTAAAAAAACACACAAATCGGGGTGGGGGGGGGGGGAAGGAAAAAGTAGAAAGGGAGGAGGGGGGGGTAAGACTGAAGGAAATAAAAGTAGGAGGGCGAGAAAGTAAGGGGAAGTAAAGTGGAAAGGGGGAGAAAAATTAGGGGGGGCAGAGAAAAAGGGGCAAAAAAGTAGTAAAAAGGAGGGAGGAAAAAGTAAAGGTAAAAGCAAGAGAGGGAGGGACATTGAGGGAGTGTGTGTGTGGGGGTTCAAACTCAACATGCCAAGCTCCAGCGAGACTGGGTGAGTGAGTGAGCGAGCTGAGGGCACCGGCTTTGAGGATGAAAAGTTGCTGGAGATTTGACCAGTGAAAGATTGTTTCTTTTAAGAAGCCGCCCCGAACCATGTCTCTCCGCTGTCCGATCCTCTTCACTCTCCTCCTGCACATCCCCATGTCGGGCTCCTTCAGGCTGCACCTTTCCCAGAGGAAGGACTCGGGCTCCGGGGAGCCGCCGCTGGCCAACTTGTCCCTGGGGGCGGCGGCGGGTTGGCGGTACCGGGTGGACAAGCTCCTGACTCCCGAGCCGCTGCGCAGATGCCTGGAGCTGGGCGCCCGCACTGGGGAGCTGAGGCCGAGAGAGCCGCTGGACTGCTCGCTGCTGCCCGCCAACCCGCTGCCCCTCTCCCTCCGCTACCAGGCGGCGAGGCCACCGGATTTCATCAGCGTGCGAGCCCGGCTCGCCGTCTACGTGCACGGCCAGGACTGTTACATTAAATACAAGAGGAAAAGCGGCCCCCAGCCGCTGGACCCCCACCTCTCCATCGACGTGTTTGTCGGCCCGGGGGGGCCAAGCTCCTGCCTGGCGGGCGGGCAGATGCTGCTCAACGTGTGGGATTTTGTTCCCGCGGCGCTGCGGCCGCGGACAACGCTCTGCACAAGTGTCAACACCAGCCGCCTCCTGCTGCTCCATTCTGGCGGGATCCTCTCGACAGGCGACTACTGCGTGGGGAGGGGAGCCGGCCCCGTCGCCGACTTGGTCTGCACCCGGAGCCCGGCCTCCCGGCAGCTGGAGCCCCTCCTGATTCGGGTGAGAGTTGCCGGGGTTGGAGGTGACGGCAGCGGGCGGCAGGGGGTGAGGTCAGGTGCTGGGGGTGTCCGGAGGAAGAGAAGTGCCAACCGCAGCCCCCAGTTCCAGCTGCCCAGCTACCAGGTGTCTGTGCCCGAGAACGAGCCGGCGGGCACCCGGGTTATCGTCCTGAGCGCCCATGACCTGGATGAAGGGGAGGCCGGGCGGCTGGAGTACACCATGGAATCGCTGTTTGACAGCAGGTCCAGTGACTATTTCCACATCGATCCTGACACTGGAGCAGTTACCACCACACAGCAACTCGACCGGGAGACCAAGGATACCCACGTGTTTAAAAGTGAGCTCCCAAATTTCTTTCTCTGTGTGTATGATGTTATAAAACTTAAGTACTAAAAGTTCAAACCTATGTTCTTCATACAGTTTTTAGAACTGCAGAGTGATAATCACCCATCTTGGTTTAAAGAGTTTATCATCCCAAACAATCTACATTTTGAAGAAATTCATGTGGTGAGGTTTCCTCAAATTAGTCAATGCACCAACAATAAATACATCAACAGCAACTTGTATTTATAAAGCACCTTTTAATGAAGCGGAATGCCCCAAGGTGATTCACATCAAACAGAAATTGACACTGGGCCACATAAGGAGCTGTTACGACAGATAACTGAACGCTTGATTTAAAAGGTTTTGAGGAGGGTATTAAAGGAGCAAAAAGAGGTGGAGTGCTTTGCAGAGGAATTCTAGGGTGAAGGGCTTTGGCAGCTGAATGCATTGCCACCAGTGATGGAGCAATTCAAATTGGTGATGCTCAAGAGGCCAGAATTAGAGGAGTACAGATATTTCTGAGTTGTAAGGCCTGAGGAGATTATTGAGATCAGGAGGACTGAAGCCATGGGAAGATTTCAAAACAAGAATGTGAGTCTTAAGTTTAAGTTGTTGTTTAACTGGGAGTCATTGCTAGGTCAGTGAGCACAGGGGCGATGGATGATTGTGACTTGGTCCAAGTTAGGTATGGACAGCAGAGTTTTGGCTGATGTTCATGGGGATAGAAAATGGGAGACTGGCAGGACTATTTTAAATAGTCATGCCTGGAGGTAACAAAAGAATGGGTGAGGGTTTCAGCAGCAGATATGCTACCTGCAGTTTAACTTAGCTGGTATCACACACTGAATTTTGATTAAAAGTGTGTTTTTTGTGCGTTAGTATTAGTCAAATAATAAATCATCACAAGCTTAGGCATAATGGGAAAACCAAAGTTGCATTCTCCATGGCAATGCCACTTGTCAACCAATTAGCACTCTCTTCACATACAGTATAAATTGTTATTTTCCCCCTTATATTGGTATTCTTGCGAGTGTCCTGATGAGTGCAAGATGAAAAGCTTAGACATGTCTCTTTTTTCAGCATTACTCAAATGCAAGGTTGTGAATCTTTTCCCCTCTAATCAATTTCTTCCTACCCTGAAAGTAGTAAGTCATGCTGGGATGCAATTTCACAGACAGCAGCCTTCTCACCTTCTCCCTCCCTTGATATTATGCAGAAGTGATCAAATGTCTTGCGTAAACCTATGCAGTGAGCACTATTAGACTGTTTTTACTTATGAATCCTTCAAGATATAAATTGTTTGGGGATTTTCTTTGCCCAATAATGGATCGAAACTGAAGTAACACTCATCACCTTGGCATTTTGTGCCGAAATGTGTTATGCAGCACACAGAGTTTAACATAAATAATACTTCTAAATGACAAAATCAATCTCACCACTAGAATTGTAAGCTTAATATTAACTGTTGGAGGGATGTCAGCATTAGTGTTATAAGCATGGTGGGATGACAAAGGTTTAAGTACTGACAGGGATGAAAACTACACCAACTTCTCTGCTTTCAAAATGAGGACCATCACTTTATTTTAATATCTAGAAAACTGTTAGCTAGAGAAACTGGGGTTGTTTTCCTTAGAACAGAGAAGGTTAAGGGATATGTTCAAAATCTTGAAGGGTTTGATAGAGGTTAAGGATAAACTGCTTTCATTGACAGAAGTAATTAAGGAAGAATAATTTCAAAAGAAAAAGGCAAAAGAACCAGAGGTGACAAGTGCAAACTTTTTATGCAGCCGGCTGTTCTAGTCTGGAATACAGTGCCTAAAAGGATGGTGGAAGCAGATTCAGGAATAAATTCAAAAGGAAAATGGATAAATACTTGAAATGGAAATATTTGCTTGCAGGTGGGGAAAGAGCAGGAGATACTGGGGGTGGTGGGGGGGAATAGGAAGAGCTAACTGATTGGAAACCTCTTTCAAAGGGCCAACACAAGCATGATGGGCCAAATGGTCTCCTGTATCATTCTATAACTGTATATACATCCAACCATTACTGTTGCAGAAATAAAATTTAAAAGGCTTGTCAGGAAGTAAAGAGCAGTGCTTGATTGATCAATCAACAGTGTCAGCAGTGTGTACCATCTACAAGATGGCTTGGCCTAAATAGCCAAGTGGTTATGGTACTGGGTTTGTAACCCCAAGATCAAGAGTTCAAATCTCACAATGGCAAACAATGTGACTTCATCTGAAACAGATGGGAACGGGTTTGTACTCGAAAGAGTTACAAGATGGCTTGGCCTAAATAGCCAAGTGGTTATGGTACTGGGTTTGTAACCCTAAGATCAAGAGTTCAAATCTCACAATGGCAAACTATGAAACAATGTAACTTCATCTGAAACAGATGGAAATGGGTTTGTACTCGAAAGAGTTACAAGATGGCTTGGCCTAAATAGCCAAGTGGTTATGGTACTGGGCTTGTAACCCCAAGATCAAGAGTTCAAATCTCACAATGGCAAACTATGAAACAATGTAACTTCATCTGAAACAGATGGAAACAGGTTTGTACTCGAAAGAGTTACAAGATGCACTTCAACTCACCAATGTTCCTGTGACAGCATCTTCCAAACTCGTGACCTCTACCACCTAGAAGGACAATGGCAGCAGATGCATGAGAACACCATCACCTGCAAGTTCCCCTTCAAACTACACACCATCCTGACTTGGAACTATTTCACTGTTCCTTCAATGTCGTGGGTCAAAACCCTGGGATTCCCTACCTAACAGCACTGTGGGTGTTCCTACAACACATGGACTGCAGCGGTTCAAGAAGTCAGCTCACCACCACCTTCTCGAGGGCAATTAGGGATGGGTAATAAATGCTGGTCTAGTCAGTGATGCCCACATTCCATGAACGAACAAAAAAAAATCTAACAATGTAGGCTTGGAATTTGTTTCTTTTGGGTACCCAAACACTGCTGCAGTTCTGAAGAGGATAAAGATCAAGACGTATGGTTGCATCATTTATCATTTGTCCTCCACTTACGTCATGACTGAAAGTTCACTTTTTTGTGATTGTCATTTGTCAATTTCTTTTATGCTATTTATAAAAAAAAGTTGCTTCCCACAGCGGCAGTAGGATCTGTTAAATTCAGAGTCTTCAATAGAAGTTGAGTTTACTAATTTATGCCAATAACTTGTCAGATTTAAATAAAAATAGATGATGACAGTAGGAACAATATATTTAATCTTTCATGTTGCTGCCTTTAATTCTAATGAGCTGCATCAAGGACAGGCCTTCCTACCACATAATCTCATAGGTATGGATTCCCATTGACCAGCAAATGTGCCTTAATGTAATAGATTGTTTCCTGGACCAGGGAAAATAATGAAAGCTGATTTCAGCACAGAGATCAAAATTTAACAGTATTGCCTGTCCTTTTAAATATCTGAAGCCAACCTACATCATGTGTTTCAAGTGCATTAGCACTGTGCTAACCATTTTGCTTGGTAAAATTGCAAAAGTAATAATTCATTGGCAAAGGCAGAACCTAATCAATGTTTCAGATAACTGTGCCTATTTTTAATAAGCAACTTAGAATCAAAGTTATGAGTGAGTTTATCACAGAGTAGAATGAAGTTTAGTAGATAGCAGTAGCATTCAGAATCTAGTGTAATTATCACAAGACAAACTGCAATTAATGGGTAGTAACAATTATTTAAGCAGTTGCTATTTTGGCTATATTCTATTACAGTGTGAGAAAATGAAATATCACAACTTTTTATGATTGGGTGGAAAGTGAAATTGCAGACAACGTATTTATTACTCAATGGGTGGTGGTTTCATATTATATAATTTTATAAATTTCAAATAATCCAAAAATCCTCTCACACTTTGCAATATATTTGTTTTACACAATGCAGCTTTTATCCTTCCTCTATTTCCACCTTTTAATTCAGTCACGAGTTATTTTGGATACACTAGTTCACTTTTTAGTATATTTTTTAATGCCAGGGTAGAAATTTTAAAAGACACTTGTTTTTGCAGAAGTTTTTTTAAAATTTAGAAACCAAGGTGAAAAGGAAAGGCCCAATGAAGGGAAGATGAAACAAATACAGGGAGAGTGGCAGAGGGCAAGAAAATTGAGTTTTAAAATCCTGAGGATTGCAAGAACAAAAAAAGACTGCAGGGAAATAAAAAGGCCAATTTTGAGGTCCTGAATTTGAGTAACAGACTGTAAAGGGTATTGATTCCACAACAGTGAGATACAAGAGTAGGAAGAGCATGCAGGTGAATGTATTCGCTTGGGAAGAAAGGTCATAGGGTGAATCCTCCTGGTACTTTGAATAAAAAAACATTTTAAGTGACTACATTATCTTTTATTTATACATGTTTTTTTGGATTAAGATTTGTCACAGGAGGAACTTTGCCCCAAATGTTTGTGCAGTGATCAAACCAATTGTTGTAAAAGCAACAGTGATAGCTAGTGTGGTTTTGCAAACCAATGAACAAGTTGCGATGCCATTGATCTTTTTAGCAATTCTTTGTTGAAGTTTATTTGAAGAAAATGTCAATATCACTTGATTGCGGGATCTCAGAAGTAGTGGAGTAGTTGATTTCAGCAAATTACAAATGCTTTTGGTCCATTTAAAGATTTTTCATGCACTGGCTAACAAGGTGCACCAACAGGTGTATATTCAAGGTCCAGGCCTCTGATACATTGCTACTTTGGAGCCATTCAAGAGGAGAGATGAAACTGAGGAGAGCAAGCTTTTATATCCCTCTTCCTCTAATCCTAGACACTAGATGTATTATATTAAATACAAAATATTGATTCATCAGCCCAGCGGGCTTTTTAAAACCCTATCCCAGATTCTAGCTCTTTGTTTATTTTTTTGTATGATTAAGATTCACATCTCATTCTACATAGTATGTCTAGTTGTTCCAGGGTTGGGCACATTTGCAATCATTCCCTCACTCCATTTAATTCACCTCAGACAGGTAAGTAGGTAAACATTTAAATTTATCATTATTGATATTTTAATATTGTGGTTTTACATGTTTTTACTTTACAGTTGTTAGTTAATCCTGTAGCCATATATCTGTGCTTGCGGTATGTGGTTTTGAACCAACGTGTTCTTCTCTGTATGGCCCATTCTCATATGTGTTTGGTATCTACAAAGTTGCAGTAGTTACCATTGCTGCAAAAGGAAAATCATTACCAGGTCCCGATGTATCACTTTGGCTGCTGCCCTGTAGCCCAATACTGACTTTGTGCCAATAATTCCTCTGACATACAGGAATGGGTTGTGCCAAGCCTTAGACATTTTTTTTAAAACCTCACAGAATGAATTAGGTTTTATTTGATTTGTAAATATTTTGATAATGCAGCTGTTCTCAGTTACTTAAATCTTTTAATATTGCAAAGTGTTTCAGGGCACTTCACTGTTGTGGGAGCCGGGGCAAAATTGTAATTTGATCAAAAATAGCTAGAAAGGTTGACTGAATGTATAGCTGAAGAGGTAGATTTTGAGGACATGATTGGTGATTGAAAGAGAGGTAGGAAGGCAATAGGGATTAGGAGGCAATTTCACAGTTCATAATGTGAAAACCATTTTTCTGTGGTTTTGAGACTGGTCTATATAAAGACATGTACCATTTGGAATAAATATTTACAGTAACAGCTATGTTACAGTGTTGCTATAGTACAGGTCACAGAGTTAAATCTCTCCAAGTCATAAAATTATAGGACACCACAGAGCTATACCTGGAATTTCCTAATATATATAAAAGAAAGTTTGCAATTATGCAGCTTTTTATCCTATCTGAGAAATGGCCAAAAGCATTTCATTTGAATATTCCTTGAACTGCAATAACTTGAAATGCAGCCAGTTTGGACGTTGTCAACTATTACAACCACAATAATTGGCTTTTTCTGGTTTCTTTTTGAGGGGAGAATATTGACCAGCACCATTAAGAGATTGCCTTGATCTTGTTCAAAAAGTGCCAGTGTTCCCTGGTCAGACAGATTATGCCTTGGTTTAACATCTTCTCTGAAAGAACGCATCTCTGGCAATCCTGCACTCTTTCAGTACTGAATTCTCCATTCAAACCCACAATTTTCTTTGTCAGAGGCAGCAGCACTACTAGCTGTGCCAAATTGGCACTTGTAGTCAGTAACTAATCTGAGCTGTGGTAAGCAGAGATGAAGAGTTTGCCTACAGGGGAGAAAATCGGAGGAAGAGATATTCTGGTGCACTATCCATCAGAAATGCGATAAGCTACATTGGCAGAGATATAGGAGCAGGTTGCTGCCTAGAGAGATGATGAAGGAAAATGCTTAAAACATTTTCAGTAGCTTGTGTTTAGAGCATGAAACAGTTGTGTATTTTGAAGACATGAAGTATTGATTTTCTTATTAAATAATGATTAGTTTCCCAATGTCACTGTGATTAAATGCAGTGTGTGATGTGGTACTGAGTCACAGGCTAGAAAGGTACTACAGTTGATTCCTGATCTTTGCTTATTTGGCTGTTTTATAGAAATGCATTGTAGCATGATTCACTGCAGAGTTGAGTTTACAATTTTGCCAACATGTTCTTTATTGTCTTAACTTATTTATTTATTTTTTAAAGTTACCGCATATGACAATGGAACACCACGTCGAATGGCTACCGCCATCCTTACTGTGACTGTCAGTGACACTAATGACCATGCCCCGCTCTTTGAACTATCCGAGTATAGGGAAGTCATTCGGGAAAATATGGAGGTGGGCTATGAAGTGCTGACCATTCGAGCTACTGATAGCGATGCACCTTCCAATGCTAACATGCTGTATCGTATTGTCAACCATAATGGAAATAACTCTGCCTTTGAAATTGACACCAGATCTGGGATTGTTAGAACCAGAGGGGTCATAGACCGGGAATTGGTGGCTGAATACCACTTAATTGTGGAGGCAAATGATCAAGGGAGAGATCCTGGTCCTCTAAGTGCCACTGCAACTGTTTACATAACAGTGGAGGATGAGAATGACAATTCCCCTCAATTTAGTGAGAAGCGGTATGTTGTCCAAGTGCCTGAAAATGTTCCTGTGAACACCAAAATCCTGCAAGTCAAAGCTACTGATCGAGATAAAGGAAACAATGCTGTAATTCACTACAGCATAGTCAGTGGAAACATAAGAGGTCAATTCTACATAGATTCTGTAAATGGCAATATTGATATCATCAACTCATTGGATTATGAGACAACCAGGGAATACACCCTTCGAATTAAAGCCCAGGATGGTGGAAGGCCGCCTTTGATCAATAGCACTGGTTTGGTCATGATACAAGTGATTGATGTGAATGACAATGCCCCAATATTTGTAAGCACACCTTTTCAGGCCACTGTGTTGGAGAATGTCGCTATTGGGTATTCAATCATTCACATCCAGGCTATTGATGCTGACTCCGGCGACAATGCTCGTTTGGAATATCGACTGGTTGATACACCCCCAGATTTCCCACTTGTTATTAGTAACAATACAGGATGGATAACGGTTGCTATGGAATTGGATAGAGAGATGACTGAATTTTATGCTTTTGGTGTAGAAGCTAGAGATAATGGAATCCCATCCATGACTTCCTCAGCTGGTATCAGCATCACTGTATTGGATGTGAATGACAACAATCCTACCTTTACTGAGAGGGTTTATTATCTAAGATTGAATGAAGATGCACCTGTGGGCAGCAGTGTGTTGACTGTCACAGCAATTGATAGGGATGTTAATAGTGTGGTTACGTATCAGATATCAAGTGGCAACACAAGAAATCGATTTTCAATAACCAGCCAAAGTGGTGGTGGGCTAATCACTTTAGCTTTACCCTTAGATTACAAGCAGGAAAGACAGTATGTTCTTACAGTTACTGCATCTGATGGAACTCGGTTGGACACAGTTCAGGTCTACATCAATGTCACTGATGCTAACACACACAGACCAGTATTCCAGAGCTCACATTATACAGTTAGCATCAATGAGGACCAACCAATCGGCACAACAGTAGTGGTTATCAGTGCTTCTGATGAAGATACAGGGGAGAATGCCAGGATAACTTATATCATGGAAGACAACTTTCCCCAGTTTAAAATTAACCCTGACACTGGAACCATAATCACACAGATGGAGCTGGACTATGAAGATCAGGCATCATACACATTGGCAATAACAGCAAGAGACAATGGAATCCCACAGAAATCTGATACTACCTATGTTGAAATTCTGGTTAACGATGCTAATGATAACAACCCTCAATTTGTGCGAGATTTGTACCAGGGCACAGTATATGAGGACGTTCCTTTGTCTACTAGCGTACTACAGATTTCAGCCACTGATCGCGATTCAGGACTCAATGGAAGAGTGTTTTACACATTCCACGGCGGCGACGATGGAGATGGGGATTTCTACATAGAGCCTTCATCGGGGATTATTCGAACCGGGAGGAAGTTGGATAGAGAAAATGTGCCCGTTTATAACTTGAGAGTCTTTGCTGTAGATAAAGGTAACCCACCACTTAAGGCATCTGTGAATGTCCAGATCACGGTGCTTGATGTAAATGACAATGCTCCTGCTTTTGAAAAGGATGAGTTTGATATCTATATCGAAGAAAACAGTCCTGTTGGCTCATCAGTGGCCAGGATCACAGCAACAGACCCTGATGAGGGAACAAATGCACAAATAATGTATCAGATTGTGGAAGGAAACATTCCTGAGGTCTTCCAGTTGGATATGTTTACTGGAGATCTCATTGCCCTTACAGATTTGGATTATGAAACCAAAACTGAATACGTCATTGTGGTACAGGCCACTTCAGCACCTCTGGTCAATCGCGCCACAATTCACGTTCGACTTGTGGATAAGAATGACAATGCTCCAGTGCTCAGGAATTTTGAGATCATTTTTAACAATTACGTAACTAACAAATCAAACAGCTTTCCTTCTGGTGTGATAGGAAAGATTCCAGCCTATGACCCGGATGTATCAGATCGTCTTTTTTACACCTTTGTAGAGGGCAATGAGCTTAATCTTTTGATTTTGGACCAAAACACTGGGCATCTTAAGCTGAGCCAAGACTTGGACAATAACAGGCCTTTGGAAGCAAACTTGAAGATTTCGGTTACAGGTAAGATAACAGAACTCGTCCCTTAAATAGTTTAATGTCTAGTGAAAACTTGGAGCATTTGACTGGAAATAACTAACTAAGGTTAAAGTGGTAACATTTTTTCTGAAGAGATGGGCAAACTTTTAATGTATAATGTTGATGTAGCTTTACTTTGTTACCATTAAGCTATTGCTGCACTTTAATACAACTTTACAAGATAAGCAGCATGCTATAATTTTATATTTCAGTAGTGTTTGAAGTGGTGCTTCAAGCACTTTAGTTTTTGTTGGAATGTAAACACATCAAGATGAGGAGAATGTAAAAGGAGGAAGTAGTTATCTTAGCAAGACCTTTGCTGATTTTTAAAAAATTTAGCTTTCATATTTAATTTATTTGGAATATTTTTGCATTTTGAAGTATGCTCAAGTGACAGTCTATTTTTGAAGATTAATATGATCAAAGGTAAAGATTTTAAGAGCTAATGTTTGGGTTTAAAGTTTAATGTGATTTATTTGACAATGCAATGAAAGTCATTTCCATTGAGTCGGCAATTTTTGAAACTGTGTCACTAAACAATGCATTATTTGAGAAAACACCTGTGTTTTTGCAGTATGATGTGATCATTAGTTACCATGTCATGGATCTTTGTGTTTACTGTCTCTCCGTTTTCAAGCTATTTTTTATATATCTGTTTTTCAAATGGATTTTGAGTAATTCCGAGGAAGCAATGCTTGTTTTCAATTTTCGAACAATTGCTCTTTGAGAGTGAAACATTTGTATGGACATTTCAATTCTGATTTTCCCTGATGGTTTATTTCTCTCTCAATGACTGGTTTTCTTTAAGGTTGAAAGTGTTGCAGTTTTAGTGGCCTCTGACCTTACTAAAATTTAACTCACAGGATTTTAAATCATGATGTGTTGAACCAAAACTATCGTCAATAACATATTATAACAGGTTAAAAATGACTGCCCTTTATCATTCCATGTTCATATTCATTCTCTCTTGATTTTTGAAAATATAGCAAAATTAATATGTGACTTTTTAAACAGTGGAGATAAATCCTCACTTAAATTATGTCAGTGATAGAGTACTTTTTCAACGAACCCTACCAACTGACTAGATATGTTAAAATCCTGGAACTAGGAGTCTAATCTTTGAACTGAGTGCCATTAATAATGATTTCTAGACAATGTGACTGTCTTGTTGCTTTAGATCATGTAATAGGAAACATTCCAGTTATAGGATTTAAAGCCTCTTCACTTTATCAAGTGAAGTGCTGTTTACATAGTTTCCCATAATTTAAGGCAGAGGAGTGCCAGCTGATTAACACATATAACATAAGGGGGAGAATTCATCTTGACAATGTGTGTCGAAAAATCATAAACACGCTCTTTTTGAATGTATTAATAATGCCACTGCACATAGTAACCAGTGCCGTTCTCCTGCAAGGTTGATAAGGGGAGAGGCCATTTTAATATATTTTAAGTACATCAAAGCATTTTTAGCACCTAGAGTTCTTCTGACTTGTCTTGGTGTCAACGAAATCTCAGTACCAGGAAGTTTAATTGTTAGAGTTATTGGAGAACTATTAAATCAGTTTTGGTTAACAGTAACTGCAATTCCACTCTAGAATAAATGCTTTTTATTTTGCTTAATTACTTCCCTTTTGGATATTTTGTCTTATTGCAGTTCACTGCTGCATCTTTGTTAAGAGTAGGTAATAAATTTGTTTCAAATTTGACTTTTTTTCAAGAAACTATAATGCCTTTCCAATTTTTCTTGCAGTGTGTTAAAAAGAATGATTTATCTTTGCATAGAACATACTGTGTCAGCAGAACCTCCTAAAATGTTTAAAAGCCAGGTGTAGCACCTAAAATGTAGGAAAATTTATGCATAATAGTGACCTAGAAATGGGTTTCAAAGCTTGGAGAGTAAATGATATCCTGAGAGTGGGGAAATATGTTTTCTTTTGGCGATGCAGTTGAGGCATAATGTTGGCCAGGACACCGAGAGAACACAGGAGCAGAAAATGCTGGAAAAGCTCAGCAGGTCTGGCAGCAATTGTGGAGGAGCAATAGAGTTAACGTTTCATGTGCAATATGACTCTTCTCTGAACAAGAGTCACATTGAACTTGAAACGTTGGCTGAAATTTTCCAGTGCCCACTGCAGCGGAGCCAAGAAGCCATTGAAATCTCCGTTCATGTCGGCGGGACCGGCGTGAAGGGCTGGAAAATTCCGGCTGTTAACTCTGTTTCTCTCTCCACATTTGCTGCCAGACCTGCTGAGTTTTCCCAACATTATCTGTTTTTATTTCACATTTCCAACGTCCGCAGTATTGTGCTTTGATTATATTACTGAGAGAAGACCCCTGTTCTTCTTTGAGTGACACCATTGGATATCTTTAAGTACACTTCGAGCGGGCAGATTTCTCACCTTGGTTTAACATCTCACCTGGAAAATGAAATTTTAAGTTGTAGGCTTGTAAACCATCAAAAAGTGCATGAAAGATTATCCTAAAATCTCTAAGAGAAAAGGATCTATGACAAAAATGCAATTTAGTCCATGGAGTGGACAAACAAATCCAAGATATAGATGTAATTTTGGTGAACTAGGGAGGGAAAACCAAAATAAGAGACAGTGGATCACCTTTTTCCTGACTGGTTATGTATTGCAATTCTTCAGAATGTGTTCTAAAATTATAATGGAATCTCTGCTGGGGAATACTGGGGAACAAATGACTTCAGTGCTATTTCTGCTCTACCAGGTTTGCTCTAGGTTGTAATGAAGATTATCATTATCAGATTTTAGTCCCAGAGTTGAATGGTGAGCTTTGATGCTGTGCACAGCCTGGCTGAGAGCTGTTAAAACTTTTTTCTGTAAGTGTATTGGATTGAAACCACTGATTAGGGCACATGATGTCACTCAAAGCAACATTTTCAACACCAGAGTTGTCAGATTTGCAGCACTTCAGCATTAAAACGGTAAACACTGATCTATAAGACTTATTGTGGAAGTCACATTGTGACAAATCGCTTAGTATCCTTAAAACTGAGAAAGAAATGGGCTAAAAACCTGTGTGTTTTAGTGATGACCGTTCGTGGCTACTATAAGAGCAATTTTGCTTTGTCTCTGTACATGACCAGTGGGGCTGGAAATTGAAAGCTTTTAATTATATTTTTGGATACAGCAGATTGATGCACATTTCATAAATGCAGAGGTACACATGCTGAATATGAGGTGTAATCGACATCGTACCTTGTGGATGTCCGTGAACTTCCCTGAGTAGCTGGACACTGACTCCAGAGAGTGTGCTGCTGTGCTGGCCAAAGGCTCACCACAGGTTTGATTTGCATTGGTAGAGGTTTGATGGCGACCTTATTTGGGTGCAGTGGAATGTGCTTTAGATGCTTTGTGCCCTCCTTATGGAAAAGGTGTTGCTGATTTGCTGACCAGCTGTTCACAGTGGCCTGGAAATGGGTTCCAAGGCTGGGGGAGTAAATGATATCCTGAGAGTGGGGAAATTTGCTTTTGTAGAGATTTGAAAACCTTGTCTTTGTATTTAATCTTTGACTATGCAGATTCATTTACTAAATCCCTCTGTTGGTGACAACATTAGTTTGCTGCTTTGTGAAGTGGTTGGACAATGGGTTTTTCATATGCCTGGTTTCCAGTCTTAGCTGAACTGTTTAAGAAAGTATTCAATGCAGATGGTTCTGAAGAGGAGACAACCTGCATTGATCAATGTTACTTCCCAGCGGCGTGACATTAGTCGTCTCAATTTCTCTGCTCCTCTCACTCATTCTAATCTGTCTCTCTCTGAACTTTCTGCACTCCGTTCTCTCAGGTCCAACCCCAACATTGCCATCAAACCCGCTGACAAGGGTGCTGCTGTTATTGTCTGGTGCACTGACCTCTACCTCGCGGAGGCTGAGCGTCAACTCGCAGACACTTTCTCCTACCTCTCCCTGGACCATGACCCCACCACTGAACATCAAGCCATTGTTTCCAGGACTGTCACTGACCTCATCTCCTCTGGAGATCTTCCTCCCACAGCTTCCAACCTGATGGTCGCCCAACCTCGGATAGCCCGCTTCTACCTCCTACCCAAAATCACAAACAGAACACAGACCGATCGTGTCAGCCTGCTCCTGCCCCACGGAACTCATTTCTCGTTATCTTGACTCCCTTCTCTCTCCCCTTGTCCAGTCCCTTCCCACCTACGTCCGTGATTCCTCTGACACCTTACGTCACATCAACAATTTTCAGTTCCCTGGCCCCAACCGCTTCCTCTTCACCATGGACGTCCAATCCCTCTACACCTCCATCCCCCACCAGGATGGTCTGAGGGCCCTTAGCTTCTTCCTCAAACAGAGGCCCGAACAATCCCCATCCACCACAACTCTCCTCCGTCTGGCTGAACGTTCTCACGTTGAACAATTTCTCCTTTAACTCCTCTCACTTCCTCCAAATAAAAGGTGTGGCTATGGGCCCCCGCATGGGCCCCAGCTATGCCTGTCTCTTTATGGGGTATGTGGAACATTCCTTGTTCCAGTCTTACTCCGGCCCCTTCCACAACTCTTTCTCCGGTACGTCGATGATTACTTTGGTGCTGCTTCATGCTCTCGTCGGGACTTGGAAAAATTTATTAATTTTGCTTCCAATCCTCACCCCTCCATCATTTTCACATGGTCCATCTCTGACACTTCCCTTCCTTCCTTGACATCTCTGTCTCAATCTCTGGTGATAGACTGTACACCAATATCCATTACAAGCCTACCGACTCCCACAGCTACCTTGACTACAGCTCCTCACACCCCGCTTCCTGTAAGGCCTCCATCCCATTCTCTCAGTTCCTTCACCTCCGTCACATCTGTCTGATGATGCCACTTTCAAAAACAGTTCCTCTGACATGTCCTCCTTCCTTAACCGAGGTTTTCCACCCACGGTCGTTGACAAGGCCCTCAACCATGTCCGGCCCATCTCCCGCGCATCCGCCCTCACGCCTTCTCCTCCCTCCCAGAAACATGATAGGGTCCCCCTTGTCCTCACTTATCATCCACCAGCCTCCGCATTCAAAGGATCATCCTCCGCCATTTCTGCCAACTCCAGCAAGACGCCACCACCAAACACATCTTCCCTTCACCCCCCCCGGCGGCATTCTGTAGGGATCATTCCCTCTGGGACACCCTGGTCCACTCCTCCATCACCCCCTACTCCTCAACCCCTACCTATGGCACCTCCCCATACCCACGCAAAAGATGCAACACCTGCCCCTTTACTTCCTCTCTCCTCACCGTCCAAGGGCCCAAACACTCCTTTCAAGTGAAGAGCATTTCACTTGCATTTCCCCCAACTTAGTCTATTGCATTCGTTGCTCCCACTGTGGTCTCCTCTACATTTGGAGAGACCAAACATAAACTGGGCGACCGCTTTGCAGAACACTTGCGGTCGGTCTGCAGGAATAACCCAAATCTCCCTGTCGCTTGCCATTTTAGCACTCCACCCTGCTCTTTTGCCCACATGTCTGTCCTTGGCTTGCTGCATTGTTCAGTGAAGCTCAACGCAAACTGGAGGAACAGCACCTCATCTTCTGACTAGGCACTTTACAGCCTTCCGGACTGAATATTGAATTCAACAAATTTAGATCTTGAACTCCCTCCTCCATCCCCACCCCCTTTCTGTTTCTTCCCCCTTCCTTTTGTTTTTTCCAATAATTTATATAGATTTTTCTTTTCCCACCTATTTCCATTATTTTTAAATCTTTTATGCCCTGCTAGTCTTTCCACCCCACCCCCACTAGAGCTATACCTTGAGTGCCCTATCATCCATTCTTAATTAGCACATTCGTTTAGATAATATCACCAGCTTCAACACCTCTGTGTTCTTTTGTTCTTTTATCTGTGACATCTTTTGATTATCTGCTCCTATCACTGCTTGCTTGTCCCTACAATGCTGATCCTTAAATGCCCCCTGAACGAGGGCAATTAGGGATGGGCAATAAATGCTGGCCTAGTCAGCAACACCCAAAATCCCATGAATGAGTTACAAAAAAAGTTCCAGTGCCTGTTTTTCTTTCCATAAGAGTCCCTGTCAGCATCTACTCTCTTTCATGACATCCTTCTCGAGTTCATTCAGATTCCAGCTCTTAATGAAGGTTAGCATTTATAGACAAAATCATCTGTACAGTTTTTCAAACTGTATCAATTACTCATGAAACTTCTGTGGTGAAATACCAGGGATAATGTCTGACATTCCAGCAGCTGTGTGAAAGGACAGCTGGGAGTAACAGTACACTCAAAGCACAGATAACATTTGGCTGTGACTGGGAGAGAGCATTCAGCTGTCAATCAAGGTGATGGAAATGTCACAGCACAAGAACAGTGTTGGTCATGATAACTTAAGTGGTTTTTCTCAGGCCTGGAAATCTGTCTCAACATAGTAGCTGTAAAATTAGGGCATTTTCTGTTGCTAATGTTTAGTGATTTCTGTGATTAAGTAAATATTAAGTTTCTATGTACACTGCCAGCAGTACAACACCTTTTCTCCCTTCCTTAGCTGGGACACTGAGATCAGTTGCCATGTCCCTGTCACCTTTCCTGCTAATATCAGACCAGAGAGCACCATAGTCCGCATATCTGTACCATACAATGTGCAACGTTGCTCAGTGAATTACAATAATGCAGAAAGATCCCAGGCTTGATCCCTGATCAAATCCTGATAGGATTGATGTTGGAGGTGTTACAGTTAATCATTGATGTTTGCATGCTGCGCACAGCTTTTTGAGGATTCAGTTGTGTGTGTTGTTTGCCAGAAATTGAACATTATTTTAAATGGTTGAAATTTTAATTAAATACATTGGAGCCTGCATTAGGTTAAGCTAGGAGTAGACTTGCTCTTTCCAGTGGTGGTATATGTTTGCTTGGAGCAGAGCTAAAATTCAAGAACATTTTAATCTTAAGCAGTGGGTTGTGTACTTTGTAGCCTCCTTTAATTGTACCTTTATAACGAGAAGTATTTTTGATTGCTGATTTCAAGGAAAGTAAAAGAACTGTATTGAGAAAATAAAAGACAGTGAACGCCAATACTACATCTATATAGTGCCTTATCATCTATTCAGGATGCACCAAAGTGCTTCACTTCCAGTGAATAACTTCAGAGTGTAATCACTGTTGTAATGTCGCATGATCCCACAAAGAAATCAATAAATGAGCACAAAGCCTCGTTTTGGCAGTGCTGATTTAAAGGAGGAATATTGAGCAGGATTCAGGAGATGCATTGCATTCACCTGAGCAAGCAGACAGTTTAACACCATCCAAAGGAGAACACCTCACATCGATAGTGCAGTACTTCATGTTCCATATTCAGAGACAAATGTGGTATCAGTGGAGTCAAGTTGATGCTTATGTAATGATTTGTAAACATTTTAGCTGATATCTATAGTATGAGTGAATAAAAATATTGTTGAACATCACAATTATCTCTTTTGCAAGTGTTTAACTTTGTACAGATAATTTTATATATCTTTGAAAGCTATACTGGTTAACCTAGTATACTGGCTGCTTCATTGTTCTCTGAGATTTTGTTTAAAGGTTTAAATGAGGAGCTAAGGGGATTAACTTCTCATAATAGCAACCCTACAGCCACCAGGAAACTAACCCCTTGTTGAGATACAAATGGATTTTACGGAGCCCAACCACAAGGTCAAAAGTTGAATGTTGAGGCTACGATCTGGAAAGATACTTCTGCACATTGTGATGAAATGAGCTCGGCTCAGGCTGGCCTGAGGTGAATGTGCACTGTAAGATTAACATTGCCCTCAAGCCTGATTTTAGTTCTTGTGCCCAATGGCACAATCACTTACCAGTCTAATACAACAGTTCTGACACTAGGTTGAGGCATGCCAAATAAATGTGCAATTTAGATCATTATAACTGGTTTCATAATTAAATTTATTCTCATGGAATCTCTTATAAAGTATGATATGAATAAGATACCGAAATAATGGTTTGTTAAACAATGAGCCCCTTGCACTATAGCTGCTGCAACTCACGGTTTTGTTGTTCTTGGATTAGCCTTTGGTTTCCACGCTGTGCCCTCTGTCTCAGCGAAGCCAGCTGATGATCTGGAATTGTCAAATGTAAACCCCCAGTAACCAATGTATATCCTGTATGTGGAAAACGTGTACAACATCACTGGTTTATGGAATTGTGCCCTGGTACTGGCTGTGGAACTGAAAAATACTGCAGGCATTTAAATAGCAGCTCATCATGTTCTTCGGATATCCTGAAGAATTTCAGTGCTGGTGTGATGCCAGGTAGTTGAGCCGTATGTCCCAATGACTGACTGATTTGTATAAAACAGCATGTCCCTTTAGTTGTTCGCAACAGGCCCAAACAGCCCTTGCTTGCAAATCTCAATACATAGTGTCCAACATTAGATGTGATTCTGTAATTGGACAGCACTTGCTAAACAACCCTGATTGTGCCAGGAATTATACTGACAATCAATTTAACATTATCAGTCAGGCTAACAGTGTGGCTCATTTACGCATGCTAGAAGCTAAATGTATTCACACACAGGGCCTTGTCCCTTGCAGGCAGAAGGAGCATGTCCACACATTGTACCTTTTTCAACTATTCCCCATGGGAATGCCTTGACCAATCAGAGTCAACCTGCCTGGTTTGAATTGAAACAAAACCTTGGCAGTTAATTGTTCCCTAGCACATTCTCCATGGCAACACCTCTGCTAATCAGAGTCCATTTGCCAACCAGTCAGCACTCTCTCCTCACGCAGTATAAATTGTTGTTCCCTTTTACAACTGTCCTGATGAATGCAAGGTGAAAAGCTTCAACAGCATGTCTCCTCTTTTTTTCAGCAATAGTCAAGTTCTGCACTACCTTAGATTTTTGTTGGGCTCTATCCCCATACACCTGCAGGTTTACTTCCCTTAAGTGGTCATCCAATTTCCATTGGAAATCAATGATCGGCTGCACTTCCACCACTCTTAGAGGTAGCAAGTTCCAGGTCGTTACCACTCGTTGTGCAAAATTTTTTCTCACATTCCCCCCGTATCTCTTGCCCAAGACATTAAATCTGTGTACCATCAACTAAGGAGAAGAGCTTTTAATTGTCTACATTATCAAAATCTGTCATAATCTCATATACCTCCATCAAATCACTCCTCATACTACTCTACTCCAAGAAAACGACCCAGCTTCTCCAACCATACCATGCAGCTAAAACTCCTCATCCCTGGAACCATTCTGCTAAATCTTGTCTGCATCCTCTTGGGGATGCTCATATCCTTCCTAAAGGGTGATGACCAGAACTGGCCTAAGTAGAACTTTATAAAGATTCAGTATAACTTCCCTGATTTTGAACTTAAATTTATTAAGCCCAGGGTCTTATAAGCTTGCTGACTACTGTCTCAATATATCTTCCCAACTTCAAAGATCTATGCATGTGATCCCCCAGGTACATGCCTGAGAACTGAGCCGTTTCATATATATGGCCTCTCTCTATCCCTTCTGCCAAAATGCATCACCTCAGATTCCCTTGTTAGAGAGTTGCAAATTTCCAACATCTATGTGAGAGGAAGTGTGACCCTACGCTTTTATCACTTGCCTGCAGCCTCCCATGCCCCCACCACCACACCACTCATGCCCCTTCTCCCTCGTACGTTCTAACCCCCATGTGTGACCAACCCCTTGCCTCCAATCTCCCTTGTGTGACTGACCCCTCACCCTAGCAACCCTTCGCTCCCTCCCTCCCCACTTGCACGTGTATTCTACTTCCCTCCCTCCCGCCCACTCCAATGAATGCCCTTGCTCCCTCACCCTCACACACATGGCATTGCTCCTTCTCTTCCCACCCTTGCTTACTCATGCCCTTCTCTCCCATGTGTGCCCTCCCTCTTTCGCACTCGCTCCCTCTCTCTCATGCACATGTCCACTGTCATGCCATCGTGTGTGCCCTCTGTTGCTCATTCTCTCTCTCCCTGCCTTACACATGCCTTCCGTCACTCCCTCTCTCCCTCCTACTTGCCCTTGCTTGCTCCCTCCCTCTCATTCGTGCGTTCTCCCTCTCTTTTGTGCGCTCTCCCTTGAAGCCCTCCCTGGTACTTGCATGCGCACGCCCTTCCACTGTCTGCACACCCTTGCTCACTCTCACGTGAATCCCTTGATGCACTTGCTCACTCTTGGCACTCGCTCGCTTTCACCTGCCACTCTTGCCTGCGCTCGCTCGCCCACCCACACTCGCTAGCCTGCTCTCGCTCGATCAACCTGTTGCCTTTCCCTTAATGCTTTTCATCCTGTTTTCATTCTGGTTTTGTTACTTTCTGTGTTATGAGGTGTGTAATGAAAAATGTTACAATTCATTGTAATTCTCACTGTGTTCACATTGTTCATAAAGTAATCCACTTATTGATTTATATTTGGCCTTGTCTCACCGATTTGTTCGCCAGAAGTTTGGAGAAATTTATGTGATGACATGTATAGGGTTACCGTATCCTATTATATAACAGGCTTTATTGTTGTAGCCTTGGGTCATGTTACAGTATGACCAGTTATTGGGCAGTAAAATTTAAAAAAAAAAAATCCTTGGGATGTCTGCATCATGGGCAAGGTGGCTATTTATTGCCTTAGAAGCTGGAGCTGGGTTTTCATGAATTGCAGGAATCCGTAAGGTGAAGGTCCTGTCACTGTCCTTTTAAGTAAGGAGTTCCAGGAATTTGACCCAATGATAATGAAGGAATGGTCATATATGTTCAAGTCAGGATGGTGTGTGTGACTATGAGGGGAACATGGAGGTGATGGTGTTCCTATACACCTGCTGTCCTCGACTTTGTAGGCAGTAGAGGTCACTGGTTTGGGAAGTGCTTCAGTAAATCCTGTAGCCACAGTGTGTTTGTGGATCAAAATGAACTGCTTCCTGCTGGATTTTGTCAATCTTCTTAAGTGTTGTTGCATCGGTGCACATCCAGGCAAGTGAAGAGTATTCCATCACACTCCTGACAGGCATTGTAGGTGGTGGAGAGGCTTTGCGGAGTCAGGAGGTAAGCCACTTATTGCAGAATACCCAGCCTCTGACTCATTGTCTCCCTTCAGTTCTGACAAAATCTCTCAATTCTTTTACTTGAATACAACCACAGCAATTATACTGCTTTAAAATTCATCACTGTTTGAAACCATAGATCATTAAGTTAATCTATTTACTCCCTTATTTCAGCAATTAAAGTCCTTTATGTTATTTTGAACACTTCTAAGTGAAAGAAGTCAACAGCCTCTTTTTACTTTGTTTCTTGGATGCTCTTGTATCTGTTCAGTATTGTAGATTTTGCAAAAATACTTGCAAAGGCTGATAGCACATGAAGTACACATTTGTATTACTGTATGATATTGCAATGAAATGTGTAATGAAGTGATTACTGTAACTGGGAACTATTTAAAGCTGTTTCTATGATTAGTACAAGGTATTCTAATTGCAGATTAATTTGTTATTCCATGTAATCTACTGTGATTCCTAAATGTACTAGTTTGTGATTGTTTGTTTCTATGTGCTATGACTGTTCGTGATGAACCTCAACAGTTAACTACATACAGTCATCAGAAACTTTGGTTCTGCAGAGGTTCAGCTCTTTTACTGTATATGACCTGTAATGTGAATAATTCACCTGGAGATTCATGTGGATCTTGCAAACTACCATCAGTTCTCCACTTCAAATGAAACACACGGAGCTGAATTTTATTTCCTTTTAGTTATTGAATTGTGAATCTCCTACTTTGATGACCGTGGTTGTACCAGTAGCACCAGCTAAAAGGAAGTCCTTTGAGAGTTTCTCTTCTGGAATAATAAATAAAAGTAAAATTGCCATTGATCATTATTCAAGTTAGAGGAGTAATTGAGAGATTTTCATGAAAGAAATGAGACCATTAAACTGCTATTTCTCCAATAATGAGCTCATAAATCTTTGTAGTGCAGACCTGGCTCTTCATTTTGAGTGACTTAAGTACCTACCCCATTTCCATACCATAGTCCTTTGAAAGCTGTTCCACAGTAGGATTTAGTCCCATTGATTGGAAGTTGTGCCATTTATACAGTGTAGCAATTTTTCTAACGCCAAACAGCTACAATAAGGATAGTATTGTGTGTGTGTGTATTTGCTGAAAAGTTGCAAAAGTGGCTTTTTAAAGAAAAACTTTGGATGTATGTCTTTGCTACTAGATGCATTTGAGATTTTTACTTTGTGGGAGTGTCTGCAGACCATAAATATCAAAGTTGCATTGCTGCTCTAAGAGCTCGACTTGCCTGTTGACAGATTAAAATGGCAACAGTGACACTAAGTTCACAGTGACTATTTAACTTGTACATTGTCTTTAGCTCCAAAGCAGCAACAATGATTAAAACAAGTTTGGGTACTGGCTTCTCTACTTCTTGTTGCATATGCTGCCTTTTTTTATGTGACAGCATTGTAACATAGAGCATGAGTTTAAATAGTGACATCGTGTACTCGTGCATCACACAGTTAATTATATAATCTTGTTAAATATACACTTATCTTTCAAGTGTAGACTTCATAGCACAGTTAAGTAAATAATCATTTTCACCTATCAAGCCTAAAACCTTTTCAATTGTAAAATTGAAGTATAGTAGTTACATTGTAAAAAAGATTTAAAGTTGGTTACTTCGTTGAAGAATAAATATAGATGACATATAAGAAAGTACAATATCAAAAAGTCTACAGTTGATTACAGGCCATCAGCAGTGTTTCTCCTGTCTCACAGTGCTAAAACAATACCATTGGTCCCAGTTTAATGTTGCCTTTACATTTGTGCAGAATTACTTCAACCAGAAGCAGCTCTGTTTATTTTAGTTGCCAGTGCTACAAAATATGCCCCATACATATTTGAGATGGTTTCCACAAACAATCACACACGTGTGTGTCACAGCTACAACTTTCTGGCTGGATCTGCAAGGTTCTCCTAACTGCATTTGTGTTGTGCCCGTCATACCCTCTGAATGTCTTAGAGTGCTTCATGGCCAATTAAGTACTTTTGAATTATAGTCACTGTTGTAATGTAGGGAAATGCAGAAGCCAATTTATGCACAGCTGTGTCCCACATGAAGCAATGAGATAATTATCCAATAATCTTTTTTAGTGATGTTGTTTGAGGAATGAATTTTGATTGGCCAATTTACCAGGAGAGCTGCCATGCCCTTCTTCCAATCGTCCCATAGCCTGGCCTAAATAGCCAAGTGGTTATGGTACTGGGTTTGTAACCCCAAGATCAAGAGTTCAAATCTCACCATGGCAAAACTATGAAATGGAAGAGACATTGAATTTAAAAGATTTAGCCAAGAAAAGGCCTAAATGGCCAAGTGGTTATGGTACTGGGTTTGTAACCCCAAGATCAAGAGTTCAAATCTCACAATGGCAAACTATGAAACAATGTAACTTCATCTGAAACAGATGGAAACAGGTTTACTCAAAAAGAGTATCAAGAGTTCAAATCTCCCAATAGCAAAACTATGAAATGGAAGAGACATTGAACAAATATTTTGGCTTGGCCTAAATAGCCAAGTGGTTATGGTACTGGGTTTGTAACCCCAAGATCAAGAGTTCAAATCTCACAATGGCAAACTATGAAACAATGTAACTTCATCTGAAACAGATGGAAACGGGTTTGTACTCGAAAGAGTTACTCCCAGGTCCCTTTAATTTGGCTTGGCTTAAATAGCCAAGTGGTTATGGTACTGGGTTTGTAACCCCAAGATCAAGAGTTCAAATCTCACAATGGCAAACTATGAAACAATGTAACTTCATCTGAAACAGATGGAAACAGGTTTACTCAAAAGAGTATCAAGAGTTCAAATCTCACAATGACAAAACTATCAAGAGTTCAAATTAAAAGATTATTAAAAGATTATCAAGAGTTCAAATCTCACAATGGCAAACTATGAAACAATGTAACTTCATCTGAAATATATGGAAACGTGTTTGTACTCGAAAGAGGTTTCCAATCGTCCCATGGGGTTTTTTAAACTTACCTGTGATGGCCTTGATTTAAGACCCCATCCATAAGTGTTATATCCAGCAATGTAGCACCCCCTGAGTATTGTACTGAATTGCCAGCCTAGTTTTTGTGTTCTGTTCTCTAGACTGGGGCTTGAAAACACAATTGGTGATTTGGCTGTCAACAACAGCTTTCATTTATATGTTGCCTTTAATGTAGGTGTTTCCAACGTGCTCCACAGGGGAGCAATCAGACTCAGAGCCAAAGAAGGAGACATTAGGACAAGTGACCAAAAACTTGGTTAGAGAGAGTGGTTTTAAGGAGGAGAAAGAGATGGCGAGGTTTACTTGGGGAATTCCAGAGATTAGGGGCTATACAGGTTCATGACCACAAATGGTGGAGCAAAAGAAAGTGGGGGCTGCACAAGATGCCAGAGTTCTTGTGACTGTAAGACTGGAAGAGGTACAGAAATAGGGATGGGTGTGGCCACAGAGGGGTTTTGCACACAAAGGAAAGAATTCTAAAATTGTGACGTTGACGTACCAGGAGCCATTGTAGGTCAATGTTCACAGCAGAGATGGTTAAATGGGACCTTGCAGTTGAAAGTGCAACCAATGAGATGAGGTTGATGTCCTATAGCCAAAAGAAAATAACCACTCCTGGCATTCAGTGCTGCTAGAAGCAGTCTCTTGCATTGTTGCACTGGATCTGCTGGGAGGCCAAGAAAGAGGCATTTCCTGAGCCAGTTCTTTATGCAGCTGGTGGCAATAAAATCACCCTGTACCTTAGAGTGCTGCTATCAAAGCATAAATCAAGTTGTGTCTAATCTGTCTGTGAAGACAGCTGCAGTTCTTTAAACTGCATGTATTCTTTATCCCACATACTGCTGGACTAGCTGAAACTAATGTATTTCTGGTTGCACTGGGGGGCTTGTATCACCAAACCTGCCTTCTGACTGCCCAGTTTCCCTTCTTGGCAATTTCTCATCAGTTAAATGGAAATATCATGAGTACGTTATAGTGTTTATACCCTAACATATTCAATAAATTGATATCTCCCTATGTTGGACACTGCAAGTTTGTGTTGTTAAGAGATTGGTTTTATAATTGAAGGAGGAGAGATGTATGGACAAGCAGAACTAGTAGCAGAACCTTTTTGACCTCTCCTAATCAGTGTTGCCACTTGTCTTGTGCCTGTTTCTATGTGCTATTTCTGGTCAAGCTTGTGCTAGTGCCGCTCTGAGTCAGAATTATGCTACTGTTTGATTTCTTGAAATGTAAGAATATCTCAGCATTTCACTTTTCTTCCTCTCGAAACAATTTGAAAGGTTTTCTGATGCCAAATCCAAAGTTTATTTGGAATAGCCTTAAAGTGTCGCGGCTCTGAAACATCACAAACTAGCTCACAGAAATGTCGTAATTGCTTGTGTTGGAACAAATGTTTTAATGCCCAAAGCTACATTTACTGTAGATCAAATTGGCTCCAATTCTCCTCACTTAGCTGCAAATCATCTTGCAGTCAAAACGTTGACCAGTGGCATAGTCTGGGTAAGTGGGGGGGGAATCTGAACGTGAGCTGCTCTTGCAAGTAGCGAGGTTTTAGTTGGTTCACCTCCAGCAGTATCCTTATGCAGACGCATACTTCCCAAAATCATAGCTTTGCCAACAAGCAGCTTTGTTCTGTAGACTTTTGTACATGTTCTTTTGGTGGGGGTAGAGGGGAGAGAATGTGCACTCCATATGGAGCAAACAAAAACCTTACAGGCGGATATTGACTTGGCTCATAATTGAGATTCTAAAACATAGGGATGGGCGTTAGTATGCCATTCACCTAGCTGGCCAAAAAATGTAGCTACTTGTGTTTCTATTCAAAATTGTTACAGTGTAACTAGGCTGTTTTGATAACTGAATTGCTTCGTTCCTCAAATCCTGACTTCAAAAATCAAAGTTCTTTCCCACACATTAGAGAGTGTAATTCACTTAGCTACATTAACATTAAATGGTGCAGGACACAATTACTTTTTGCTGAGTCCCAGTTCTACATTCTACTACCAGTCAACTGGAACTGCTTGCATCATTTTTTTTTTTTTAAAGCAAAATTTTGAAATGTATAACTTTGGAAGTTTGTGTTGTAATGGGCAATATGCGAAGTGTGAATTTTGAGTGTGCAAATTGGTGTTGCACTGGAATCATTAACAATTAAAACTTTATTCAGAATTTTTCATGAGCAAGTTTCAATACATAACATCTTTATTGTCCTCTGTCTGAAAGATTAATGCTCTTAAGTTCCTGGGGCATCCCATATAACTGCTTTAGCATTTCTTGTAGGTGGATCTGAACAAAATGTTCTAACACGGCTGTCTGATCAGTGATTCAGATGGTATTTTCAGTTTAGATTTTATGGAAATAGATCTGGAACCTCGAATAAACATTGACCTGAAGTTTAACTTCTACTAAGAATAATGGTAACTTGATGCTGCATCTCATTATTTATTCTAAATGGAACATCCCCTTGCCCCATTTATTGTGCACAATGATCAGAAAGAAAATATACTAGCATCTGAAATGCACTGGGGAGATATTCATGTCAGTACTGGAAAACCTGGCTCGTCCACACTATATGTAGGTCTGATACAAGTGACATATTGAGAGCTCTGAATAGGCCATTGTTGCTACATTAACATGATCTGAAGAAAGAATCTTGGTTGTTCAAGCCTTACTTAGGTAAGGGTAAACTGAAGAAATGGGCTTTACAGGAGTGGTTCTTTTTAGGTTAATTTTTACTATATTGCCTCAGGAGGAGGCTAACCAGATTTTAGAAATCCGAAATCCAATAATCTAGTAGCTGGGAGTGTTCAGCTGTCTAACTGAAAGGTACTTTGTTGGTTGGGATATGCAAAGTATGTTATAACTGAAGAAACACATTACAATATGTAATGCACTTGAATTATATCCAATTAGTATCTTGAATCCATGGTTTTATATGTTGGAATTTTTATGTATCATGTTTATTTATCCCTATGCTTGGATCAGAAATCTACTTTGGCAAAATGGCCTGCTTATCCAGAGATTACATTTTGCCAATGATGAAGCTGTGTAGAAACCATTATGTTCTCAAAGATTTACTGTGAACATAAAAATAATTAATGCTGGTTCAGTTTTGGTTGAGTGAGGATTTCCCATTGTTTGTTCTCAGTACAATTATTCTTTCAGCACAACATCAACTTTAGATTTTGTTTTGGGAACACTGTCCTTATTTCATGTTTTTATGTGCCTTCACACAGACATCATAATTTTCTGCCTTATCACTCTCATATTGGCCAATTATCCCATCTCTTTTTAGATTTGCAACCATCTCCCGTAATGTCAGCTGATATTAAAAGCCAATATTTTAAAATTTCCACAAGATACTAGGGGACTGGTTTCATGCTGTTAATGCACCATATGTGGCAGTTCAAGAGATATAATGGCAGAAAAAATGGCTGAAACTGATGATGTGGGTTTCTGATATTTTTCTACTTGACTTGCATTTTTGGGAGGAACATAATAGTGTGGAAATGATATAATAACACTCTGATTCATTTTGAAGAGGGGGGCCAGTGGAGGGATGCCACATTAATCGGGCTACATAAGAGGTAGCCTGTGAGCACTTGCCGGTTCCTGCATCTACCAGCTGAAGTGAACATGTGTTGCTTTGGCAGATGATTAGCGCATGCAACTTTCAAGGTAAACTGTGACAACAAGATATGTGCAAAGACTTGACCATTCTATCACAGTTCTTTACACCTTCTCCTGCTTTATATCATACAATAAGGAGGAAGGCTGGACAGCGTGATCAATGACAAGCAAAGAGCTCAATTAGTGGCACCTGTCAAAATGCACAATCATTTATAGGCTTTGTCACACCTCCCTGATGATGAACAAAGAGCTAGCAGGAAGTCAGACAACGATAACTGTTTATAGCACAGAAGGAGGTCATTTGTTCCAAAATGTCTGTGCTAGAGCAATCCCACATGCCATGTTGTCTCCCTTATAGCCTTTTATCTTTCTCAGCTTTAAATGTTTATCAACTGGTCCTTTAAGGGATACGATGGTCCCTAACTCACCTTCTTCTTCCTTTGGCAAAGCACACATTGTCTAATAATCTACTGTATAAAGACGTTTCTTCTAACCTCTGTAGTAGCTTTTGAATTGATAGCCCTAGTCACAGACTGGCCAACTGTGCCTCTTCATCTTTCAGCAACTGTCCATTGAGTTTATATTTCCATTCCTTATTTTCTTCTCAAAATGCACTACCTCTCACTTTGCTGCACCAAATTGCATCTGCCATTTGTCTGAACATTCTGTTCTTCTATCTATTTTCTCCCAAAGACTTTAATTGTCTTACTTGCTATTTGTTAAATCCCTATTTCTTATGTGGTTAGCAAGGTTCAATATTCTCCTTTTTATACAGCAGTCCCTATCAACTTTATATTTCCTGAAGAAATTTGGACCTCCTTCGGTACACTACTTCAGGGCTTTTCACAATCAGATCAAGACTCATGTAGGTCATTTTTGAGTTTTGTTGATAGACACAGAAGCTTAGAAAGCTTATGGCACAGAAGGAGACCATTCAGCCCATTGATAGTTAGCTGTAAAGAGCTATCCAGCCTAACCCCACTTTCCAGCTCTTAGTTTGTAGCACTGTAGTTTACCGCACCTTAAGTGCATATTCAAGTATATTTTAAATGCTGTTAGGGTGCCAGCGATAGAAGCCCTATCAGGCAGTGAATTTCAGAGCTCCGCCATACCCTCGGTGAAAAAATACCTCCTCAACTCCCTCTCAACTCCCCTACTAATCCTACCAATTACTTTAAGTCTATGCCCTGTATATTGAATCCTTTGCCAAGTGAAATAAGTCCTTCCTATCCATTTTAACTAGGCGCCTGTTTGGCGATACCTGGTCAGCCACCCAGTGTAGTAAATTGGGAGAGGTAGAGGATAAACAACTGATTGGTTTTATACTACCGCCAACAGTTAAAAATGCCTCGTTAATCTTAAAATCTTTGCTTCTTGTCCATCAACCAGCTCTAAATTTCTGGTTTCTGGTGTCCCATTTGCTCTTACAGAAGATATTTCAACTTTTGCGACGAGTCTTCTGAGACACTTTATTGGACATCTGCATCATCCCAAAATCAGTGATTACTTTATATAAAAATTCCATGCAGAGCAATAGTTGCAGTAAGGACACCTGCTGCTCTATTACAGAATTGGTAACTGGTGATCGACCACATTTGCCATCAAGCCTGCTTCCCCCTCCTTTTTAGGCATGTGACTAGTGATTATTGGCAAAGAGAACAACCCTCCTCACAGCCACCTCCATTTCACTAGCCACCAAAGAGGGTTGCATCATTTGAGTGCATGATGAGTCTCTGTGCCCTCCATTTTTTGCCTGTCATTTCTTTCCATGGTGACAGAGGAAGAAACTTTGTCACTAGAAGGGTTCAAAATTGATAAGGAGGAAGTGTTGAATAAACTGTTGGTGCTTAAGATTGACAAGGCACCGGGAACAGATGAGATGCATCCAAGGATATTGAAGGAAGTAACAGTGGAAATTGCAGGGGCACTGTCCATAACCTTTCAGTCTTCTCTAGACTCGGGGGAGGTGCCAGAGGACTGGAGAACTGCAAGCATTACGCCCTTGTTCAAAAAAGGTTGTAAGGATAAGCCCAGCTATTACATACCACTCGGTTTAACCTCAGTGGTGGAGAAGCTTCTAGAGACAATTATTTGGGATAGAATTTGTAGACACATGGAAAAAAGTGGGTTGATTAGGAAGAGCCAGCATAGATTTCTAAAGGGGAAATCATGTTTAACAAACTTGCTTGAGTTTTTTTGAAGGGGCAACAAAGGGGGGGTTGATGAGCAATTTAGGCCTCTACTCGTTAGAGTTTAGAAGGATGAAAAGAGATCTAATTGAGGTATATAAGATGCTAAAGGGGATAGACAAAGTAGATGTGGAGTGGATGTTTCCCCTTGTGAGGCATTCTAGAACGAGAGGCCATAGTTTTAGGCTAAGGCGTGGTAGATTTAAATCGGAAATGAGGAGGATTTACTTTTCTCAAAGGGTCGTGAATCTATGAAATTCACTACCTCTGAGTGCAGTGGATGCCGGGACGCTGAATAAATTTAAGGAGGAGATAGACAGACAGATTTTTAATTAGTAATGGGTTGAAAGGTTATGGAGAGAGGGCAGGAAATTGGAGTTGAGGCCAAAATGAGATCAGCCATGATCGTTATGAATGGTGGGGCAGGCTCGAGGGGCTGAATTGCCTACTCCTCTTAGTTCTTATGTTCTTATGAGGGTAACATTATTGATGTAGTGTACATGGGCTTTCAAAAGGCACTTAATGCAGTGCCACACAACAGACTTGTGAGAAAAGTTATTGCTCATGGAATAAAAGAGTCAGTAGCAACATGGATACAAAATTGGCTGAGTAATAGGAAACAGAGAGTAATGGTCAATGGATATTTTTCGGGTTGGAGGAAGGCTTGTAGTGGAGTTACCCAGGGGTCGGTATTGAGACCCTTGCTTTTCCTGATCTAGATCTTGGTGCGCAGGGGACAATTTCAAAGCTTGTGGATGATACAAAACTTGAAAGCATTGTAAACTGTGAGGAGGACAGTATAAAACTTCCAAAGAACATAGACAATTATTGGAGTGGGCAGATAGGTGGCAGATGAAAGTTTAATGTGAAGAAGTGTGAGGTGATTCATTTTGGTAGGAAGAACACAAAGATAATATAAAATAAGGGGTACAATCCTTAAGGGAGTACAAAAGCAGAGGTACCTGGTTGTATATGTGCATAGATCATGGAAGGTGGCAGGAAAAGTGGAGAGAGCAGTTAATAAAGCACACAGTGTCATGGGCTTTCTTAATAGAAGCTTAGAATACAAGAGCAGGTAGGTTATGCTGAGCCTATATAAGACACTAGTTAGACCTCAGCTGGAGTATTGTGTACAGTTCTGGGTGCCACACTATAGGAAGGATGTGAACACAATGGAGAGGGTGCAGAAGAGGTTGACAAGGATGGTTCCAGGGATGAAAAACTTGAGTTGTGAAAATAGATTGAAGAGGTTGAGACTGTTCTCCTTGGAGAGGAGAAGGCTAAGAGGAGATTTGATAGAGGTGCTCAAAATCATGAGGGGGCTGGATAGAGTAGATAGGGAGAAACTGTTCCCATTCATCAAAGGATTCAGAATGAGAGGGCACAGATTTAAAGTGATTTGCAAAAACAGCAAATATGATGTGAGAAAAAACTTATTGACACAGTGAGTGGTTGGAGTCTGGAATGCACTGCCTGGAAGTGTGGTGGAGGCAGGTTCAATCGACACATTCAAGAGGGCATTAGATGATTATTTGAATGGAAATAGTGTGCATGGGTAAGGGGAAAAAGCAGGAGAATGACACCAAGTCATGAAGCTCATTTGGACAGCTGGCGCAGTCACAATGGGCCAAATGGCCCCTTTCTGCCCGTGATGATTCTATGATTCTATTCCCCATGCCCTTTAGTTTTGGCAAATGCTGCTGATGGCTTTCAAGTACCTTACAAGCTTTTGCAATTTTTCTTCCCCTATTCCAATACTTCCCTTTTTAATTGTCTTCATCTGCATAATTTCCACTCTGACAAACAGTGTACTCCTTGCAGCTAAATCAGCACCAGGATCTGTGAATAAGATAGAAACATAGGAACTATGGAAATAGGAGCAGGAGTAGGCCATTCAGCCCCTCGAGCCTGCTCCGCTGTTCAACTAGATCATTGCTGATCTTCTACCTCAACGCCACTTTCCCACACTATCCCCACATCCCTTGATGTCTTTAAGATCTAAAAACTAATGATGTCCATCTTGAAAATGTTCAGTGACTGAGCCTCCAAAGAATCACCATCCTCTGAGTGAAAACATTTCCTCCTTATCTCAGACCTAAATGGCCTACCTGAGTGCAGCCCATGAAGCCCCTCCATGAGGCCCCTGGAGCGTTTGTTGAAAATGCCAGGAGGACATGTCTGAGAGTTTCAAGATTTCTGCAGGGTACTGCTCCTCCAACCGCAGCCAGGTTCACTTCAATGCTTGCTGTTGATAGGCACACTATTGAATCTATTAGCAGCAAACATGGAAGAGAACCTGGCTGTGACTGGAGGAACAGTGAACATTGGCAACTCTGGAGCACACGGGGCCTCAACTCACCGCCCCCCCCCCCCAACCCCATGGTGCTTTGGCGCAGTTCTAGCCGTGTTCCCCCCCCAGTTCCTCACCGGTTCCTCTTGGCCCCCCCCCCCCCCCCCCCCCCCCCCCCCCCCCCCCCGCCCAAAGTTACTCCTCACCCCATGCTTTTAACCAGCTTCCAGTGCTTCCCTGGGTGGGTACCTGTGTTCGGGCATCACTCAGCCTCAGGCCTCCATCCAGGCCTCACTTCTGCTCTCATCATACCTCCCCCCCCATCCCAGCAACCAATTTGGTGAGTGAGTGAGGGTTGGTGAGTGTGGGTGGGTGGGATAGTGAGGGAGGGTGTGTGCAGGGGAGGGTGTGTGCGGGCGAGGGCATGAGAGGGGGCAAGTGAGTGCATGTGTGTAAGAAAGGGAGGATGGGGGGAGGGCGTGTGTTTCTGGCTCACTCCCAGTTCTAAGTCACCCTTGCCCCCACACACCAGAAGGTACTTTCACCCACTCTTAGAGTGGGGAGGGTGAATAATTGGTCTCCCCGAGGCTGGGAGTGAGCTGGACACACTCAAGTGGTTGTCTTAATTTTAAAAAATGAGTACTAAATAATCAATTTATTGTTGTGGGTTTTTTTTTTGCTTAGCCAGATGTTTCTTTTCATACGTCAGCCCTTAATGAAATTCATATTTAATATGTGCCAAACCTTATTGTTCTGAAATTTGCTCATCACCCCAACCCCACCCTCATCCCCACCCCCAAGTGTGAGAAAAATTGAAATATAGCCCCTCCAGGTGACAAGCCTGCTCTATGGCAAGTATATCCTTCCTTAGGTAAGGAGACCAAACAGTACACAATACTCCTTGTTGTGGGTTCACCAAGGCTCTATACAATTGCAGCTAGATATCTTTACTCCTATACTCAAGTCCTCTTGCAATAAAGGCCACCATACAATTTGCCTTTCTAATTCTGTCGAAGGGTCATGAGGACTCGAAACGTCAACTCTTTTCTTCTCCGCCGATGCTGCCAGACCTGCTGAGTTTTTCCAGGTAATTCTGTTTTTGTTTTGGATTTCCAGCATCCGCGGTTTTTTTGTTTTTATTTTTTGCCTTTCTAATTGCTTGCTGCACCTGCGTGTTAGCTTACTTACCTGGCAGGGGAGAGACCATGATCAGGAAGGTGGTTCTCCCAGGATGAGGCTAGCCCATTGCACTTCGGGTGTGCTGACGCCTGCGATGTCCCCAAATGCGGGATACTCGACTGCAAAATTTGTGGTAGTGGGGGACTGCGTTCGCGCTCTCCCCGATTCACAATTCAAAAAAATAGACTTCATCATATCTTTCATTTTGTCTTCTATTTCCTTTCAGCAACCTTTTCTGAAAAAAGAAATGCATGTTAGCTTTCAGTGACTCATGAACAAGGACACCCAAGTCTTTTTGCATATCAACATATCCCATTCTCTCCATTTGAGAAACACTCTGCACTTCTGTTTTTCCTACCAAAGTGACAACTTCATATTTTTCCACATTATATTCTATCTGCTATTTTCTTGCCCATTTAGTTAACCAGTCTAAATCTCCTTGAAACCCCTTTGCATCCTCCCCACAACTCACGTTCCCACTTAGTTTTGTGTCATCAGCAAACTTGGAAATATTATATTTGGTCTCCACAATCAAATCATTGAGAAAGTTTGTGAATAGCTGGGGCCCAAGAACTGATCCTTGCGGTACCCCATGAGTCACAGACTGCCAGCCTGTGAATGACCTGTTTATTTCTACTCTTTGTTTTCTGTCTGTCAACCAGTTCTCAATTAATGGCAGCATATTACCCCCAATCCCATGTGCTCTAGTTTGTTTACTAACCTCTTTTGTGAGACTTTAGCGAAAGCCTTCTGAGAATCCAAATACAACACATCCATTGGTTCCCCCTTATCTATTCTGAGCTATGTCCTCAAAAAAACTCTAACATGCTTGTCAAACATTATTTCCCTTTCATAATTCCATGCTGACTCTGCCCAATTCTAAGTTTCCAGTTATCACATCCTTTATAATAGATTCTGATATTTCCCCTACTACTGGTGTTAGGCTAACAGGGCTGTAGTTACCCTCTCTCTCTCCCTTCTTTCTTAAGTAATGAGGTTACATTTGCCCCTTCCTATCTGCAAGAACTGTTCCAGAACCTTTAGAATTCTGGAAGATGGCCACCCTCTATCTCTACTGCCACCTCTTTCAACACTTTGGGATGTAGATCATCAGGCCCAGGGGTAAAAACCAACTTTCAGTCCAATTAATTTCTCCATTTCTTTCAGTTGCTCATTTTCACTAGTCCCCTCTTTCTCTAGTCCTCCTGGGAGGCTTTTTGTATCTTCCTCTATGAAGATGTACACAAAGTATTTGTTTGAACACAAAGCATTTGTTGTACAAATAAACAACCCACAAAATTAGAATTTTATTAGCACATTGCCATTCAGGTGAGATTAGTACCACTTTTTAAACCATTTTGAATGGATTTATACCGGTACACAGAAACAGCCCAAATGTTGAGTAAATGGACGATGAAGCTGTGAAAACAAGGGCTGAGTTACATCCAAGTTTATGGGTAACAGTGGGAACCTGGAGTAAACTATAGGAGAGTTGGTTTATGGACCAACATGAAGCAGATCTAGGAGGTCTTATTGAATTTTTCTAAATTTCAGAGCAGGTTTTTATAGATTCTTTAAAAAATAATTCTGCAGTATATTAGAGAATGAAACACACAAACGCTTCGGTAATATTTTCATTTGGAATTTCGTCCCTGAACTAGGGATTTGAGCACAAGCTTAAGAATAGCTGCTTGAAGCCCAACAAATCAGCTTGTCTTAAAGAGATTAAAAGTAGTAGTGCTGCCTTGACTTACTGAGAAATTGCAGAGGTTAATAAGTATCAAGAAGCAGTGAAAGTGTCCTTGCTTCATTACCCATTTACTTTCTTAAAAGTATGTTTTTGGAGTGTAATGGGAAGTAGCAGTGCCTAACCTATGGCTAATGCTCTTGTAGGCCTTGAAGGAATTCATTTCACTGTTCCACCATGCTCCAAGTTTGGGAGAATTGTGCATGCATGTTAACACGAGTGATGTCAACATACTGCAATTTAGGCTCTAAATTAAAATATAAGGAGTATGAAGGTTTTACATTTTAAAGAAAAGCTAGAATAGTTTTTTTGCTCTGTTTTGCTGAAAGGTGAAAGAATTTGCAGTGCTGACAGACATGTGAACACCCCACTGGCAGTAAAATCTACACTCCAAGTTTGCTAAAAATCAGTTTTGGCATTGTCTCCAGAAGAGGATCATCAGCCTACTTTATGGCATGCTTCCTGTCTCTTATGGTTTGTATTTCCCATTTACTGCAACTTTATCATCGAATATCCTTCCGTGAAAGGAAATATAGTTAACTCCAGATGAAATTCTACCACCAAATTCCAATTTGGGAAACAACATCCTATTCACGTTCATTGTATAGCATCCCTTTCTTTCCTCACTGTTTATTCTCTTTTGAAATTGGTAACTTATGTTACTGGAAGGATTGTGGGGCATTGGCTACATTCCTATACTTTATATGTGAGACTTTATATGTAAGTGCAAGCAGGTATTTTTACCTGTAGACTGGGCGGAGGGTGGGGTGGGTGGCATCAAAGTCAAACAGTATCTTGTCTATACCAATATCCCTCTCTGTGGAATTTGGGGCAGTTTCCTTAAATGATTTGCTTACCGACACCCAGCCTCCCCCCCCCAACCCCCCGGCTCCGGGTTAAGTGCAATACCCAGCAACTGAGAATAACCCGTCAAGATGTTGAACCTGGAATTTTCTGGCCTGTTTACTTCTTACAGAACTGCTTAGAATTCTGGAACCGTGAACTATGTCCTATTCCTGTCCCTTAAACCGAATTCCTGATCCAACCATACAATGTTTCTAACCTCTTTTAAAAATAATCTAAGTATGAAGTCTAATCAGCTTAATTTACAACTTTTACAGCACAATTTATGAATGAATGCTTGGTATAAAATACACTTCTGGTGATACTGAGTTCATGATTAATGAAATGGACTGCTGCTCAAAAGTTGATGAATTAGCAGTGTTTTTGTAAGGAATTTCAAGACACCCTGATTTAAGTGCAGCTTTTCTGTGTTTATTGAAGCTGTGTTTTTAATGGAACAGAGCTTGTCAGTTAAAAATGAACGTGGAAATATTGCATGATTATAGATGGAACATATGATTCTGATCATATAACTTTAAAACAACATCACATGACACTTAACCAAATGCTTTTTATGATCTTTACTTTGCAAACTAGCTAATCAACTCTGTAGCTCCAATTTTCCTGAGTCTGACAGAAATGAGTTTCTAATGGTTGGTGGTACAGACTCATCTGCATTGACAGCTTGGGTTTGGTTGCACATATTTTGCAGACAGAGTTGATCATCTTGTTTTCCACTGTTAGAACTTCTAGAATATTATTTCAGCATCAGCACATTGTTCTGTACAGTGTTAGATGGTTCACATGAAGGATTTCCTTGTTACCCATTGTACAAGCTGTCAAATCTTAAAAGTTCATTCTCAGTGTGTACAAATGTTTAATTTTGAACAACATTACTGTAAATATAAAACTTTGTTCAGTATTGATTTGAATCATTTTAGACAGTGATTAGTCATTCAGAAATAATAATGGATCATTATACATGATTTTACCGTTATATGCAGAATTCAGTCCAGGGATAATAAAAAAAAGCCCCATTCATCAATAGCTACGAAACTCCTTTTTATAAAAGTTGGAGTCCATGAACATCCATTGGATTGATCCATGATCATGCTTGGCAAAGTACTGCAATGGTTTGCCATTGCCTTCTGCAGTATATAGCTGACCAGGAAACACTCCCACTCTTACTGCCTGGTATCAGGTGTACTGGAAGGATTCACAGGCTGATAATAACCCTGTTTGGCCATGTTATGAACACTCCTTCCATGGCCATCAAGTCCTGAAGTGGGACTTGGAGATTCTGGCCCAGAATTGGGACACCCCAACTGTACCACAAGTCCTCCTATGCCACCTATATTACAACTCAGAAAAATTAAAACTCAGCAGTACAAACTAGCAAATACAATGTCCTAATTGAACAGGACCAAAACACAATATATAATGCTGGAGGGTTTTGCTATTAGTCAGTATAATCAGTTTCCTCGAATGATTCAGTGGAAAGAAGCGCTGGTCAGTGTGCTATTGAATTGAACAAGCCATAAAAATACTTGGTGCAATTGCTGGTTTCTGCTGAACTGGGATGTTGACATGGGCACCAGAGTTGGACTCAGCACTTTTGACAGTATCCATTCCTGAACACCATTCTGTGACTCTAACTGGGATGGTGCTTATGCAGGTTAGGAGACCATTGGTTAAATGGGCTGCCAACATTCTCCAATCTAAGCAAGGCAGTAAGAGCTGCAAGTGCTCATCCAACTGTGCTGTACTAAGTACAATTCTTTATCGTTGAGACAGAATGCAAATAAAATGCAGGGAAGAACACATTTATTAGTCCTAGGAATGTCTAATGAATGTTCCAATTGACCACTTCCCTTTATGACTTCAAATACTTGATAATATTTGCGCATGTGTTTCTGTTTCCAAACTGAAACCCTAATAATTGTCACTTTGGGGAAGTGGTGGCTTAGTGGTATTGGCACTGGACTGGTAATCCTGAGATCCAGGGTAATGCTCTGGGGATCCAGGTTCGAATCCCACCAGAAATAAAACTCTAATGATGACCATGAAACCATTGTCGTAAAAGCCCATTTGGTTCACTGATGTCCTTATAGGGAAGGAAATCCGCTGTCCTCATCTAGTCTGGCCTACATGTTACTCCAGATCTGCAGTAATGTGGTTGACTCTTAAATGCCCTGTGAAATGGCCTAGCAAGCCACTCAGTTGTATCAAACCGCTAAAAAGCCAATAAAAAGGAATTAAACCGGATGGACCATCTGGCATTGACCTAGGCACCAGAAAGGACGATGACAAACCCAGCCCTGTCGACCCTGCAAAGTCCTCCTTACTAACACCTGGGGGCTAGTGCCAGAATTGGGAGAGCTGTCTCACCGACTAGTCAAGCCTGACATAGTCATACTCACAGAATCATACCTTACAGATCATGTCCCAGACACCACCATCACCATTCCTGTGTATGTCCTGTCCCACCAGCAGGTCAGACCCAGCAGAGGTGGTAGCACAGTAGTATACAGTCAGGAGAGAGTTGCCCTGGGAGTCCTCAACATCAGCTCCGGTCTCCTTGAAGTCTCATGGCATCAGGGCAAACATGGGCAACGAAACCTCCTGCCAATTACCATGTATCGCCCTCCCCCAGCTGATGAATCAGTGCCCCTCCAATTTGAACACCACTTGGAGGAAGCACTGAGGGTGGCAAGGGTACAGAATGTACTCTGGGTCAGGGACTTTGAAGCCCATCACCAAGAGTGGCTTGGTAGCACCACTACTGACCGAGCTGGCCAAGTCCTAAATGACAACAGCTGCTAGACTGGGTCTGCAGCAGGTGGTGAAGGAACCAACAAGAGGGAAAAACATACTTGACCTCATCCTTGCCAACCTGCCTGTTGCAGATGCATCTGTCCATGACAGCATTGGTAGGAGTGACCACCGCTCAATCCTTGCAGAGACAATGTCTCGTGTTCACATTGAGGATACCTTCCTTGTGTTGTGTGGCACTACCACCGTGCTAAATGGGATAGATTTCGAACAGATGTAGCAACTCAAAACTGGGCATACGTGAGACACTGTGGGCCATTAGCAGCAGCAGAAATGTACTTAATCACAATCTGTAACCTCTGGCCCAGCATGTCCCCCACTCTACCATTACCACCATGCCAAGGGATCAACCCTGGTTCATTGAAGAGTGCAGGAGGACATGCCAGGAGCAGCACTAGGCAAACCTAAAAATGAGGTGTCAACCTGGTGAAGCTACAACACAGGACTACTTGCATGCCACACAGCATAAGTAGCAAGTGATAGACAGAGCTAAGCGATTGCACAACCAACAGATCAGATCTAAGCTCTGCAGTACTGCCACATCCAGTCATGAATGGTGGTGGACAGTTCAACAACTCACTGGAAGAGGAGGAGGCTCCACAAATATCCCCATCCTCAATGATGAGGGAGCCCAGCACATTGTAGCAAATGCTTCAACCTTACCTTTTGCACTAATCTTCAGCCAGAAGCGCCAAGTGGATGATCCATCTTGGCCCCTCCGGAGTTCCCCAGCATCACAGATGCCAGTCTTCAGCCAATTCAATTCACTCCACATGATATCAAGAAACGGAGCTGAAGCCACTGGATATTGCAAAAGCTATGGGCCTTAAGAACATTCGGCAATAGACTTGTGTTCCAGAACTTTCCGCGCCCCTAGCCAAGCTGTTCCAGTACAGCTGCAACACTGGCATCTACCCGACAATGTGGAAACTTGCCCAGGCATGTCCTGTGCACAAAAAGCAGGACAAATCCAACCTGGTCAATTACTGCCCCATCAGCCTACTCTCGATAATCAGTAAAATGATGGACGGAGTCATCAACAATGCTATCAAGTGGCATTTGCTTACCATTAACCTGCTCACTGACATTAAGTTTGGATTCTGCCAGGGCCACTCAGCTCCTTACCTTATTACAGCCTTAGTTCAAACATGACAAAAGAGCTGAACTCCAAGAGGTGAGGTGAGAGTGACTGTCCTTGACATCAAGGCAGCGTTTGATTGTGTGTGGCATCAAAGAACCCTATAAAAATTGGAGTCGTACTGGTTGGAGTCATGCCTAGCACAAAGTAAGGAGGTTGTGGTTATTGGAGGTCAATCACCTCCGCTCCAGGGCATCACTGCAGGAGTTTCTTAGGATAGTGTCTTTGGCCCAGCCATCTTCAGCTGCTTCATCAATGACATTTCTTCCACCGTAAGGTCAGAAGTGGGGATGTTCGCTGATGATTGCACAATGTTCAACACCGTTCGCAACTCCTCAGATACTAAAGCAGTCCATGTCCAAAAGCAGCAAGGTCTGGACAATATCCAGGCTTCGGCTGACAAACGGCAAGAAACACATTCGCACCATGTAAGTGCCAGGCAATGACCATCTCCAACAAGAAAGACTAATCATTGGCCCTTGACATTCAATGGCATTACCATCGCTGAATCCTCCATTATCAACATCCTTTGGGGGAGGGAGTGGGGGGGGGGGGGTGGGGGAGGGGGGGGGTTTTTACCATTGACCAGAAACTGAACCTGTCTAGGCATATAAATACTGTGGCTGCAACAGCAGGTCAGAGGCTAGGAATTGTGCGAAGAGTAGCTCACCTCCTGACTCCCCAAAGCCTGACAAGGCATAAGTCAGGAATGTGATGGAATATTCTGCACTTGCCTGGATGAGTGCAGCTCCCACAACACTCAAGAAGCTTGACACCATCCAGGACAAAGCAGCCTGTTTGATTGGTACCCCTTCCACAAACATTCACTCCCTGCACGACCAACAAACAGCAGCAGCATTGTGTACCATCTACAAAATGCACTGCAGAATCTCACCAAGGCTCTTTAGGCAGCACTTTCCAAACCCACGACAACTACCATCTAGAAGGACAAGGGCAGCAGATATGGGAACATCACCACCTGGAACTTCCCCTCCAAGCTACTCACCATCCTGACTTGGAAATATATTGCTGTTCCTTTACTGTCGCTGGGTCAAAACACTGGAACTCCCTCCCAGCAGCACTGTGGGTGTCCCTACATCACAGGGACTGCAGCAGTTCAAGAAGACAACTCGCCACCACCTTATAAAGGGCAATTAGGGATGGGCAATAAATGCTGGCCCAGCCAGCAACGCCCACATCCCATAAATGAATAAAAAAAGTCTTGTGATACCCTGCAGATAGACTATGACTGCCACTTGGGGTAAGGGATAGAGACATCTCTATGAAATGGTGGGAAAGAAGTGCAAATGCTATTCCTGGCAACCTTGGAATGTTACTTTAGATTTTATAGGTAAAGAAGTTATGTGAAATGTGCAATAGGTAGTGACAGCATTTTGGACAAGTGGCAACTGTATCTTGTGATCTGGAAGATTTCAAGGCATGATGAGCATTGATTGTATCATTCCCTGAATCTGGTTTTGGCCAAAAGCTTAGTTTACCTGTGACAGCCTAAAGTCAACCATTGTATGTGCATGCTCTTTTTTTGCTAATTAGGCCAAGTTGCCCAAGTTAGGAATAAATGTGTATTTCAATTTTATTTTACTACATGGATTAGTTTAAAATTTATTCTTGGATCAAAATCTCTCATTGGTTTGATTATGGTGTTTGTCTTTTTTAATATATTTCACTTGATGCTTTCATCTGGACAGGATTAATTGCATTTTCCTTGGTGAAATTGATATTTATTCATTTAATTTCATTGGAAGTTATGGGAGTTGGAGTCTGTATGGTTTAATAGTGTGCCAAAAGCAGTCAGCAACTTCCTATTAAAAATACCCACAGACTGCTAATTTTCTTGTTTCTGAAAGTTTGATTTTTACTAACTAAGAACAATAGGACTTTTAAGCAAAGATTGGAATTTGGGCAGCAAACGCCTGTTTAAGTGCCTTAATGTGAGTGGCTGAATTTTTTTGTGGCAATGATTAACTAGTGATTGATTTTGTGGCTTTCCCAGCCCTAGCCTTTTCTCAACAGGTATTTCAGTAACTAATATCAGTGCACGACCTGCAATTGAACTTAACTTGTAGGAGCAGCTGCCGCCAGCTACCCTGGATTTGCATTGACTTAATTTACGTGAAAACTACTAGGAATTCCAGACCTACTCTGGTTGTTTTGCACATTTGTTGCACAAGTCTATTACCTCATTACTAGACATCTTCAAAAAATGTTCACCATACTAAGCAAAAATTTGAGCGCTTTGAAAACTGAGAATGTTTCAGTATTTAAAGAATTGATGTTATAACTTAAAAGATTACTTTTTTAAACTGTAGCTAGTCCATGTGTAAATTTGCTGTATTTACAAGAGCAGCAACACCAACAATTTTCAGCATTTCACAGAGGTGTAATTTGACAAATAAGAATGAGTCAATGGAGGAGATATCAGGAAAGATGACCAAAGGTTAGGTGGAAGAAATGGATATTAAGGAAGAGATGGCAGAATTGCAGAGTTTGGGGTGTAGATGACTGAAGGAATGGTTACGAAAGGGACTGGGGGAATAACAAGAGATCATAGATTGAGGAAAGTAGAGTTTGGAGAGGAACTGTAGTGCCTGGAGAGTAATAGCGATGAGACACGATGAGGCCCTGAAGAGATGAGAATGTTAAATTTGAGTCAATGTAGATTTGCAAGAACAGGATTGGTAGGTGAGCAGGACTTCATACAGGATAGGACACTGGCAATAGAGTTTTGAATGAACTGAAGTTAAATAGAGTAGCGGTTTGGAGGCATCGAAATAGGCAAGTCGGAGGTGACAACGACATTAGTGAGGGTTTCAGCAACAGACTGGCTGAGAGTAGGGTAGGGGTTGAGGTTAGTGAAGGTACAGTAAATTTTTACTGTAGGCCTATGGGACTGGTGTGTCTAAATCTGTAGGCTTGTGATATGTATGCTCTGTCGTCCTGTGTGTGTCTTTTTGTGTGTCCTTGTGTGTGTTTCAGGCATATGTGGTATTTGCATTACTGTAGACCTGTGTAATGTGTGTATTATAGATCTGTGGAGCATCACAATTTATTTTGGCTGCAGTTAAGCTTTATAACTGGTTTATTTGATGCTGTACCTCTTAAAATTGTTAATGTAGGTATTTGTGAAAGCCAATGTATCTATATGTTTTTGAGAAGTGTTTGTCTTTTCTCCCTTTTTCTGTAACACAGCTGATTCTAAGGAGCTATGAGAAATTAATTGGTATTTTTTCAATGTGGCCCTTCCAAAAAGCAGTAGTGCCTGACTTTCAGGCATGCTGTTCTGTTCAATTTTTAGATTGATTATTGAAAAAAAAATGTACATGGCAATCTATGGTGTAAAACAGAAAACTAAAGAGAACCATCTACTAAAAGTGTAAAAGTTGAATTCCTCTGGCTTTATCTCTCAGATGCTACAGACCTGGAGACTGCACTTTGCAATTGGAGGCAAGTTTCATATGAGAGGGCTATTTTAAAGGGCCTTTGGGGCAAAGCAAGCATAGCTTCTGGTAGATGGCTGTGAATTGGTCATTGATTGGCTGATTTGAACCATATCCATTACACAGGATACATGTCCATCAGGCAGATATGTGGCACAGACTTAAATAGATTGAAGAAGCTCCAACTTCCTAAGTTAAATGCAGTTACATAATTTTGACTGGCAAATGATTTTCCAACATTCAAGCGTGTATTACACTCAGTGACCCAACCCACTCCCATCAAAAGTCAGGAGATGAGCTATATATGCAAGCTCTTAAAACAGCACAAGAAGAGTTAGTGAACAATTTTCAGGCCATTCCTGCATCAGCTCCTCATATTTTTCTTCTGCGATTTGGTTTTTGGGAACTTTGTGACAATTATTCTGCAACTGCCTTTTTTAATATGCAGCCACGTTCCCGATGGGAATCATGCCGTTTCGGAGGAAGAAAAAGAGGACCAACAAAGGGATTCTAGACTGACCAGATTATACTGAAAAAGTACTTTGTCCACCTGTCATTGCCCTCACATTTACATTCAGAGGCGCATGCATTTTAACATCCTTTTCAGAAGATGTGTGCATGCAGTGGCTCCAATTCCCAAGGCAAGCTATGACCTTAAGGCACAAACACAACATGTGATGGTTAGATTAATTTTAACGTTGATGAGCCTTCTCAAATGCATCCTAATCACAATATGGCATGCTTTAGGTAGTATTGCCTAAGTGTGATCTACAGCTGGCATAGCCTGACCAGTTGTACTTGTCAAGAAGTCAACTATATTTTCAGAGACTGGCGCATCCAACTGGTCTATGGGCTCTAGGTAGGTGAGCAGAGAGCCAGATGCAATGCTGTGCTATTTGCTGTGGCGGTGCCTGCAGTTAAATTGCACAATAGGGCTGCAATAACCAGTGACAGTGACAGTTGGCTGAAGCACCAAGTTAGGTACTGCCTCTTTCCAGGCATGTTACACAGCTGACCCCCATTTCACCAACCATCAAATAGGGAGTTGGGGATAAGGGGTGGAGAACTTGGCTGCAAACTTTACATTAATTTGCCATTCGCTCCATTTTTGCATGTCACTTCTTTCCCCTTTCTCCCTTCAGCCTTGGCAAAGCTGCCAACTAGGTGAAATGCTTTCTGAACCTTTTTGAAGATTGTAACATCTTGCCACTTCCCCTAACTTGAACTGGTCAGTTGGCATTTTGTCTATCTGTTATTTGCTGTAAATTCTCTACCTCCCTTTTCAATTTCATTGGAGTGTTTCTGTTTTTATCTGTTATTGGATCTTTGGTATACCCGCCTGTACAAGGACAAAGATGTACATACAATTATGAATAATTAAGATAAACTGACAACAGCGGATGATGAGCAATTAGCACTTAGGTCAGATTTGCACTCGTTTCGGTCCATGAGCATTAACCTATGTCCAGGCTTGAAAAATTAGGCTTTGAAGCCCAGATTCTTTTGGAATTTTCGGTTAATAATTTGCTACAATTTTAGATAATCTCTTGAGGTGGCAGAAATAGTTCAGATAAAGATGATGTTTTGGAACTTTTCAATTGTTACATTTTTCTGCAGAATGTTGCGTTTGTTTCCAAATTTTACCGAATTCCACTTCTGTCACCTTTGTCTAGGTTGAGCCATATTTCTGGCATTGTCATGTTGGCCTATGATGTTTTCATGTTTCTGCTTTTCCATCTGTTCCCCTCTCCACTGATTGACCTAATTCTTCAAAATGTTTGTCATTGTGTGATTCATCAATTGGTGCCAATTTTCTGTGCGTAAGATATTTGTTGAAATATTCTCCAATCTACACACAAGATAAAAAGCCTATGGCTGTTCCCTGAAGACACTGCTTTAGTTCAAGGCCTCATGAAGTGCCCTTACTGAGGTAATTGGTGAGTTCTAGATGGTATTTTTTCCAAATTCTCAGCTCACTTGCTCTTAGGCATTGCTGAAATTGCATTTCAGTAAGGGCGCCTGTAATATTTATTCAGTTTTGATACAATGTGGAAGACCGTGATAACTAAAAACCCCACTTTGTCTTAAGGATTTGTGTGAGTGACATTATGGTTTGGTAAGTGAAGGATTGGCAGATCATTCAGCCCAATTACCTGGAAGATCATTCGGCAATTAAGTATCTAACTTTTGAAAGTCAAAATATAATGATTGTATTTTCTATGGAAATAATCCACGGTCTTTTGTTCAAAAGAGCGAAAAATTTACAATCTAATCTTTTTAAAGTCATTTGGTGACTGTAGCGTCTGAAAATGGGGATTAGTGGGATAATTGTGTGTGCAAAAATGCATTGGTAAGCAATTTTCATGGCGCATGCTTTCCTCTGCTCTTTTGTGTGTGTGCTTCTGAATATTTACTTTGGGATATTCCTATTAATATCCATTTAACATGTCTTAGGCTTGGCATAAACCTATTAGTAGATGTTTTCTAGAGTCAGCAGCTTTTTAAAAACTGCATGGGTGGCATTATTTTCTTCTGGTTAGGAATCAGGCATTCACTCCTTACAGCTACCATTAGAAAACAACCTGAAAATCAGTGTCAAATCTGATAGTACTTGCTCTTGCGAATTCAGAATAAAAGTACAATAGTTGGCAGAATGTACCAAAATAATTATTTTAGAATTAAAATTTGAAATAAAGTATTATAAAATTAAGTTCAAGCCTACTGTTATAGCAGCCAGATCTTAGGGAACAATATTCAAAGCAAATAGTTGCTTGGTAGTACAGAACTTGAGTATTGCTAAAAAAAAAGTGACATGCTGTTGAAGCTTTTCGTCTTGCACTCATCAGGACAGAATCACGAGAAAACCAAATTTCAATAGGAACAATAAATTTATACTGTATTCGAAAAGGGTGCTGAATGGCTGGCAGGTGGACTCAGGTCAAAACATTGCCATGGAGAATGCACCAGGGAACAGTTGCCCCCCAAGCTTTTATTTAGTTGAGAAAGGCGCAATGCCTAGAAATGTTCTTTTTGTTTGCAGAGGACAGGGCTCTGCTCATGAATATATGTAGCTTACAGCAAGTATAAGGGAGCCACATTGCAAGTCCTACTGATGATCTTAAATTGGTTGCTAATGTAATTAGCACATTTGGGATTGTTCAATAAGTGTTGTCCAATTGCGGAATCACAACTAATGTTGGACCCTATGTTCAGAGTTTTGCAAGCACAGGCTGGTTGAGTACGGTCAATATTTTTCCTGTTGCGAACAGCCAAAAGGACATACTGTTCGATATGATCCACCAGTGGTTAGGATGTACAGCTTACATACCTGGCTTCATACTGGCACTGCAGAGAAGAGCCAGCCTATATTTTTAGTTCCCTTTGAAATTTGGTATTCTTGTGATTCTGTCCTGATGAGTGCAAGGCAAAAAGCTTTGACAGCATGTCTCTTTTTTTCAGCAGCATTCAATATTAAAAACGTTTTAGCATATCACAAGGTATAGAATCTGATTATATAACAATGGAACCTCAGTTCTTTAGCACCCTAATATGAATGTGAATCCAGCAGTGCACAGTAACTAATTGCCAGAACAGAGAGTCTCAAGGACCAAACTAAATTCAGCCTGAGTTAGAAGGTTGTGGATTCAAGTCCCACTCCAAAATCTTAAACACAAAATAATATAGGCTCCTGTGCAGTACTGAGGGAGTGCAGCACTATTGAAGGAGCTGTCTTTTGGATGAGACATTAAATTGGGGCACGCCTCCCCTCTTGGGTAAGTGTAAAAGATTCCATGGCATTATTTTGAAAAAGGCTAGGAGAGTTATTCCTGTTGTCCTGGCCAATATTTATCCCTCAATCAACATCACAAAAATAGGTTATCTGTTCATTATCACATTGCTGGTTGTGAGGGTTTGCTGTGTGCAATAATTAGCTGTTGCATTTCCTATATGATAACAGTGACTACATTTTAAAAATTACTTCATAAAGCACTTTGGAACACCTTTAGGACAGGAAAAGCCTACATAAATGCAAGTCTTTCTTTTATTTCAGACACATATAACTGAAACAATGATGCTAAATTTAAGACTCCATTGCGTTTGAAATTACTAATGCAACAATTTTGAATCTGCATTTCTCAACCAGCCTCACAGTCTCTCTAAATATACAGTAAATTGTTAGGGAGTCAATAACAGTTTGTTCTGGGTATTGTGATAATAGGAAAATGCTCTTCGACAGCCCATTTAATTTAGTTTGGATTTTAGAGACTAGCATTGTTATGCTGGATTCACTGTGTTTGTAGTAAAGCTGTAGGTGTTATCCTGGTTTTGTTTTTAGTGGATTCATGATTTTATTGCCAGGATGAAGAAATCGGAGTTATTGATGTAGATGCAGGGAGGCTGCCCCTTGGATGGTGGAATGCAAACGAGTTGGAAGAGGAGAAATTTCAACCTATTGCATCACACTGAGTTGCACATGGATTCAGATGCATGAAGTTAGATGATGTTCTGACCCACCATTAGCTGGCATGTACAGTAACAACTAAAAGATACAGGAGCACTGTAAATTGATGGTAATATATGATCTTTGTACCATTGAGCATTATGTAATCTCACCATTGTTTAGTCCAGAATGTGCCAAACATTGTTCTGTGTCAGTGTTGGTTGAAAACGATTGGATTGTGTTTCTGGTTGGGTGAAGAGACATAGCTGTTTTAAATGCTTGACTGGAGCTTAGAGTTCTCAACTGTGTTAATTAAATTGTGTAATATATGGCATGCTTATCAGTTATTCTTATTTCTTGATTTCAGTAGCAAAGCTTCATACTTTAATGTCTTTTACCCTTTGCCAGCACCCCAAAAAAATTGGATAAGGAGACACCTTCTTCCCTTCTGTAAAACGGGGTCCTGGGCAAGTGAAGGAGCATATTTTTGGAGGATGAGCCTCCTCTTTATGTTTTTGGATTTAGACTAGTGTTAAATAATATTAGCAAAGCAAAAATAAATAGTTTGAAAGTGTTGGATTAATAGTTTTGAATAACCAGAGCTACCAACCTTTCCACAGAACTTGATATTGCCTTGTCCTGTTCTTCGTCTAATTTGTTTCTTCCCCGTGTTTTCTGGTCAGTTGTATGTTCAACAGTGTTTGGTTTGCATCTTCCATTTTCTCATTCTGTGAGAACCTGACTTCAGCTCGGCAATTGCTGGAGGTGGGAGTCAGGTTCAGATGCTTCCATGGAGCAAATATAAAAGGTGATGCCTAGCTAAACCACTGCTCTCCAGGCTATTTCTTTTACTAGCAGATATTTGGAAACGTGTCACTCATCTGCATAACCTCTTAAAGCAGGAGACTGAGTGCATTATGGGGCTTCTAAGAGAAGTGGAGAAATAATATTTAAGACAGAAAAAGACGAAATGTGAAAACCATGATTCACTTTTGAACAGGAATTGCTTTCCCCCCCCCTCATAATAGCATATCACTCTCTTGTTGAAAGTAACCACATTTTGACAATGTATTGTTCCTGGATTCTGTATGGATTGTAAATGGTGATCAAAGTTCGATTATTTGTGAAAGACTGAGTAACTCCCACAAATTCAGTTACTAGAGTCAAAGGAGCTCTATCAATTACTCAAGATGTGGAACATTGTAATGATTCTCTTTAACCAAGGATTGCTTTCCAAAAGCACCTTTTTTTTTAGTGGGTTGTTGGAACGTTTGAAGGCTATTGACTTCTTTAGCCATTAATGGGTTTCAATATATTTGTAGTCCTATCATTTATGTGCAATGACTTGCATTTATATGGTGCTACTCATGTAACACTATTTTCATCTTCAGGTATAAAATGTTTGGGCTCTAATTTACATTGCCATAAAGCCAACCAAAATACTAAATGCTAAGAATATATAATTTCTGTGTCAGAAATGATTTGTGTATTGATTCACAATGCCGAGCACCAACGCTACTGGGCCCAGAGATAACACCACTAGTAGAAGATAATAATTGCATGTACATTACATTTAAAGGGACGAGGACAATTAAAGGCGAGATGAATAAGTAAGGGGACAAATGTTTAAAATGTTTCTGGAGTGTGTTAAAAAGCACCTGAACTCATTGACAGCCTTTACCATGACTGAAGGCGCATGGTATTTAGAATAGCAGGCTAAGATGAAGGGCAAGGGGCCCACAGGTACAAGTATAAGTCTGCATACAGGCAATGCTGCAGGCCAGCACTTGGCCTCCTCTTGCTCCCATTCCCAATCTACAACACAATCTCATAGGCCTGATGGAAGATGCAATCAAGTTTCTTATCATGGTCAGTTGCTCACTGGTCCACCACATATACAAAGTGATGGGGAAAGTGAGCAAAGGGCAAGCATGTCTGATCCGTGACAGATAAAAGCCTAGCCTTGGGCATTATGAGTGTGCAAGAATAGAGGCAGGTTTTAACAGACAGTTACCTGACAGGGCTGAATATCAATTATAATAAATAATCTCTGCTACTTGTGCGTACCTGACTTGAGTAATCTGTATATTTGACTGATTGGCTTGCTGTATGTTCTCCAGCCAACTTTCTCATTTTATTTGGTTTCTATTACTTCTCCCGTCCACACCCCTCTTCAGGGCTCCTGCACTCTTCAAGATTGAGAGATTGCCAAATGGTCTACTCCTAGAGCTTCATCCAAAACAATTTTAAGTTGGCTCCCACATTTTTTAACCCCTCCCTTTCCTAGGCAGGTGTATCCTTCTGTAATGTTATTCAAGATCATTCCTCATTCATAAGCCTGCACAATGACGATAGAAGGCTAGCCAAATAGAAGGTGTCAGTCCAGCTTGATGCAGCAGCGCAAGGGCACATGAACATATAGGAACAGGAGCAGGCCATTCATCTCCTCGAGCCTGTTCCCCCACTTATTTAGATCATAGCTGAACTTATCTCTAGCTGCGTTAGTTCTGTAACCCCTTAGGAAAAATCCTTAGAAGAATTTAGAATGTAAGTTTTGAAATTTTCAATCGATCTAGCCTCAACAGGTTTTTGAAGGAGAATGTTGAAGATTTCCACTAACCTTCTGAGTGAGGAAGTGTTTCTTGATATCACCCTGAGCTCTAACTTTAAGGTTATGCACCTCTGTTCTCGACTCCCAACCAGCGGAAATAGTTCCTCTCTACCCTATCATATCCTTTATTTATCTTAAACACTTCAGTTGGTTCAGCCCTTATTTTTCTAAACTTAAGGAGTACAAGCCGGGCCTATGCAACCTAACATCCTAACTTAACCATTTTAGCCCCAGAATTGTTCTGGTGAATCTGCACTTCACTCCGTCTAAGGTAAGTATATCCTTCCTGAGGTGCAGTGCCCAGAACTCCACGTAGAATCTGAGAGGGCTTGGGAATAAATATCAGGCATTACTCCCTCTTTTTCTCCAATACTACAGTTAGCTCCAGCCAGATAGAGAGGGTGAAAAACCACCCTGCCTTATCATTCCTGATTGTTGCTTAGTAATTCCTGCTGGCAAGCACGGATATATGGATAAGATTAGCCTCCTGATGCTCGTTCTTTCGGCTCATATGTGAAGAATGACTGGTGGGTCACTCCAGTATAGAACTGTCTATTCACAGAATGGTTGACCAGACCTTCACGTTTGCAGCTCCCCACACAACAAGTTCTCATTGGAGCTATGCTGTTGAGGAGAGGCAGCAATAAAGAATATCGAGAAAAGCACTTTACCACAAGGAGAGAAATACCTCAGCTCTTTGTAACCAGCTCAAAAGCTGCTTTTGGTGAGCTGTAGGAACAGGGAAAGTTTGGCTACCTTTCAGTTTAAGAACAGTGTATAGTTATGTGGGGATCTGAATGGGAGTAAAATAAATTAGTACATTGCCTCAGTGCTGGCACAGCTACCATTCAAAATAGATATATTTTGGCTTACATTGCACCTACCCAGTCTAAGAGGAGCATCCATGTTCTTCGCCTTGGTTTCTGAATATTAATCAGCTGAAGACGAATGCTTTTTCTAAAACGTTGGCTCTATGTAAGTAGATCTTTGGAGACAGACGAGAACTAGTATGTGTGCTTCCCATATCAGTATTTGAACAATTGCTGTTTTAATACATACAAACAATGCAACAAATGCACACCCATAAAGGCTAATTTTGACCTTTATTGCCAGGTGAAGATTGAATAATAATGAATCTACAGCCAGTTTTACATCTTACTCAATTTTTCTTTTTTCAAATGGAGAAGATCATCAAGCAAGATGTAAGACAGGCAGCTGACCCTATCACATTTTAGTAGTTCCCCCAACGAGATTATAGTACTGTTACTATCGTTCATTACATTTCACCCCTATTGTGATACAAAGATGCTGCTGAATGCTGGAAAAGGTGTAGCAAGAAGTTCAGGACAATTCCAGGGACATACACTACTATTTTTTTTGGTGGTGGGGGGGGGTGGGGCGGGTGCGCGGCGGCGCAGTTTTGCAAAATGAGCAGCCCTCAAACTTTTTTAAATTGCAAAAATGTATTAGAATCAGAGTATAAAGCAGCTAAGTTGAGATCTCAGCCGAATGCCCAGTGGCTTGGATTCACTTCTTCTTAAAGGGACAAGTGAGTGAGGTATCTTGCGGTGAAGGTGGCTCATATTTGCCATATCTGGTAATGAAAATTTGGAGTCAAGTCAACCCTCTGTATTCAGACTCAGTCATCTAATATCTGAATCAGACAGGTCCTATAGTACTTCAGGGGATTGTTGATAAATGACCAGCCTGACTGACTAACTATTTGAAACCATTTAGTTTCAGTTAATCTTGCAAGCCAACTCCCTGCCCACTTGAATGGTCCTGACTGAACAAGCGACATTATTGCTCCATGCTGGTGGAGCATAAATTTTCATCTGCAGTTAATCTGCAGCTATGTTTCTACACACAATTATGAGTTCTTTAAGTTAAGTTCAGGATCAGCAAACCTGTGCCTAATTTTTCTATGATACAGGGAGAATGCGTTGCATATCTGGCTGCATATCACACTGTAGTGCTACCTGTGCGGATTGGTTTGGAAATTCTGAAAAATATGACCATGCATTAAACACCTAGCTAATCGGCATTTGGTCTAAATCCAGGTAAAGTTTCACATGCTTGGTCTCATCGGCCAGTGGTGATGATCTAATTTACAGGTGAACTTTGAATATTTTCTTAAAAGTAATGATTGTCTTTAGGTATCATAAGCGCAAAAGATTACTTTAAAGTTTTCAAAAGTTATTTTTCTGTTGTATTCAAGGTTTCCCCTCAAACTCTTATTACTGAATCTGCACAGTCTTATTATAATTACTGAATTTTAGAAACCCTCTCTCTCCCTTTGAGAAAATTATATCCCTTTGTTCTAATGGTCTCATATAATTTAGTACCGGTTATTACTTATAGGCGTCACCTAAGGTGAAATAGTTTATAGAGAATATAGTTCAGTATTATTTGTCTACTGTGCGTGCTTTGAAGAATAAAAATTGAGTTTGAATTCATGTTTAATCTTGCGGGATAATTCCACACCATTGAGAAACATATCAATGTAAAGCAAAAAGCATAATAGCCGAAGGCAACAAACCTGTGGTTTCAACCCTCTAATGAAGATTATTTTGAAAGAATGCAGTCAGTCCTGAATACTGCTCAACTCAGCCAATGCATTGCATGGAGTGTTACTTTCAGCATTATTCGCTCTCTTTCTAGTTGCTCAGTATGTCTGCAATGTCATTCTATCACTGCTGAAAGATGAAACGGGACTTCCAGTCCTTGAACCCGCTGATGCAGTCAATGGAACATTTAGCTGGAGTGGGATCTTTAATCTTACAATTTACAGCCCAAAAACAAAATCCTGTATCAATGCATTCTGACTGTTATTTCTTGTAAATTATGTATAATCACTTAAACTTGTAGTACCTGTGAAGTAGTCATTAACTGCTCAATGTGAGTATCATCACCCATCAACCAGACCACTGGGGGGAAAATGACCCTAAATCTGTCTTCACCAGGTCCAAGGTAAACATTAAAGAAGTCACTTGGGAATGATTTCAAGACTGCAGTCTGATAGTTATTTTCATGGCCCCCTAGATTATTGCATTGTAAGTTGCCCAGTCAAACATATTGCTCTGCCCTTGGCCTATCACATGTGCCAAAGAGAGAGGGATACATTATCACCTGACTACTGAGTGAAAAATAGAAAGATGTCACTGGCTGTTGTGTTGATAGTAGCAAGTCCAGCTGGCAATTCATGTGGCCAGCCAGCTGTCTCTCATGTTTACTAAGCCTTCAGTTTAAAATAGCTGAATGGGAACCCCCTGATGCACTTCAGTCTGTCTTGCACGCTGTCTATTTGATCTTGACACAAATGGAGAAGGAAAACATTTGGAGAATCAAGGTTGAATTGAAAATCCTGGATGCCTACAAGACAGTATGATCTTCTGAACTATGGTGAAAAATAAACAATATTCTTTGCACAGGTCGTGAAATAATTTTTTACTTCTTGTTTTGCTTGAAGTTTACTTCATTGTTAATAAATTTAGGGGATAATGCCCTTCGATTACCTAATAATACAGACAGTTATATCTTCCTATGTGTTCCCGTTTAAAATGCAGACTCGTGTGATAACAAAAATTCCACATACTACCTTTAGTCAGTCACTTTCGAATGGAGTACAATTTAAATTGAACTCCATTCTCTGCTAGATTTATCAGTCTTCAGCTGCCAATCTAGGATACATTTGTTCTGTATAGCTCAATGCGGCAAGATTTTAACTCACTCAAAACCCATTCATTTACAGAGGGTTAAAATCAGGACCATGGTTCTTTTTTTTTCCATTGGCCAGGTTGAATCCAGGTGCTCTGTCTATATCTGTCTGCTTCAATTGGAATAGGAGAAATCCAGGAAGAGTTGGAAAATCTCTAATTTGAGGGTCCCCCAATTCATGAGTTGACCTGTACAAGAAAGAGTGAGCGTGGTGAATGCTGCAAGCCTGGTTCAGTTGAGTTTCGCATGGAATGTGGATTATTATGGCAAATGAAAGTGGACTGAGCCTCCTGTATACAATGGTCTGTAGAAACGATAGCAAAAAACATATTATGTGGTGCACACAAAGCTCATTTTGTAAGGGTTCTCCATTTAAATGAAGAATTCTTAATCTATGTATTGTATTAGAGATTGAAATAGGAAGCAAAGCTCTAGTGGAAGCCTGATGCATTCACCAAATAAAAGAGCTTAAATTACATCTGATATTAAAATGGAATAATTCTGCAGTGAGTATCATCATTACCTAACTTATAATTTCTCTCACTTGAACAAAATATTCATTTGTCTGATGAATAAATTGAAAGTAAGTCCTATTCATACAGAAACGTGAACAGACCCTTTTATTGGAAAAGCAGGTCCAAAGCCAGTTTCCTTCTCAAGAAACTACAATAATGCAACTATAGTCCAAAGCATTTGTTTTGCACCCGTGCTTTTCATATTCTAGGTGTTGTCAAGTGTTTTTCTATACTTCACTGAAACAACTAAGTCCCGGGCCAAGGCACTGCCTCAAGGAAATAAAGGGAGAAAAGGAAATAACTTTGAAAGGAAAAGCTGGAAATAGGGCGGTGCAGGCAGCAGCAGATTTGGTGGAATTCATCAAACTGTCTATATAATATGTCAGGTTTGAAAGTTTCTCTGAGATATGCTATAGAGTTGAGTTTTAGAGCAATGTTCTTTTTAAGGGCGCATGCACAAGATTTTCCTTTGTTCAAATCCCCTGATTTTTTCAGCTGCTACATGACGCTGCCAGACCTGCCAATACACTTTAGGCTGCCTATTGCTGACCCTGCTGGTGTTGTTTAGCCACCTGTTGCCAGGCTAGGGTTTATAACAAAATGAATGTAGATTTAGAACATTTGATCATGCTAAGAATTTCAGCTAATGACCCTATTTACAAATTTCTAAATAGTTGATTTTACGTTTTCTATCAAGTAGAGAATTCTGTAGGAATAGGCAACCGTCTTGGAAAAAATGTTCAATAGTTTGTGAAAGAAAAAGAAAATTCTATACAGCCCATATGCAGTCATAATTCATTGTCTGAAGAACAGTTGAACCCATGTCCTTCATGTAGCCTTGTTCTTGTGTGACTGTGCAGAGACAGTTCAACTTTCAATAATTTAACTTTTTTTAACAGCAAAATGCGGAGAAAATCTAATTCATGTGCCCCAGTTATCATGAGACAAATGGGCAGGTGTCCGGTGATGACTTTGCTCCAGTTCAGATAGCCACATATGCTGTGCATAAAGGATGAATGGGAAAGTGCCACCTGTTCTCAGGAGAATCACATTTTGTACCCTTTTTTAAAAAAACAATCAAAACTTCTTGAGGTTCCTTTTCCTTATAATCACATTGCAAGATCAATAAATAGGCAATGAGTGCCAGCAAACAGTCTGACGGCCTCGTATCCTATCCACATCACATATGCACTTTCTAGCAGGGTTCAATGGATGCTAGTAAGTGGGTTGGGGGATTTGGGGGTTGGTGGCTGTTGTGGGGGGACTCTGCCAAAACTCAAAAGCACTTAGGTAAATTATATTGGCTTGGTTGAAAGTTGCAAGTGAATAATGCAGTTATTTAACCTAGAACCTCCCTATGGGTGTTTTTGTTCCCCTCCTTGGCAGGTCTCTATGCCTAATCCAGTATGTTTGCAACCTTGGTGTCATATTTGACCCTGAGCTAAGCTGCTGACCATGTATCTGTGCAATCACTGCAATTACCCAACTGTATCCCTGTCTTAGCTCATTTGCTGCTTGAAACCTTCATCCAAGACTTGGTGATTCCAGCACACTCCTGGTGACCTTCCACATTCTACCCTCCATAACCTTGAGGTCATCCAAACCTCTGCTGTCCATGTCCTTACTCACACCAAGTCCCATTTGCATGTGCTTGCTGACATACACTGGCTCCCAATCAAGCAATGTCTCTTTTTTCTCTTTTTTAAATTTTCATCCTTGTTTTCAAATTTTCTCATGTCCCTACCCTTCCCTATTTCTGTAATCTCCTCCAGCCCCACAGCCCTCTGAGATATCTGCATTCCCCTAATTCCAGCTTCTTGAACATCCCCAATTTTCATTCCTCTAACATTGGTGACCATGCCTTCAGCTGCCCAGACCCTAAGCTCTGGAATTTCCTCCCTAAGCCTCTCCACCTCTCTGCTAGTCTTTTCTCCTTTATGCCAACTCTTAAAATGGACTTCTTAGACCAAGCTTATTGCCATATAACATTCCTGTGAATGCCTTGGAATATTTTATTACGTCAGAGGTGCTTTATAAGTACAAATTGGTCATGTTTTAGGGCTCAGTGCTTTGTTAAGTGGTGCCTTTACCACTGGGCTCTGAGGAATCAATAAATTGGTAAATTTATTGTGTTTAACAACAAACCTTTTATCATCAGGACAGGCTTGTAAATGTATTCTATAAAGTGCTAAAGATCAGAAAAATACATAATAAAAGCAGAGTATGCTGGGTGATGAAAAGTCTTCAGCCTGAAAACTGAACTCTGTTTCCCTCTCCACATACGCTGCCAGACCTGCTGAGCATTTCCACTGTGTTCTGGTTTTCAGCATCCGCAATATTTTGCTTCTATAGAAAAGTATACCCTGCTGCACACCCTCTAGTTCTGTAGATTTTCAGACTTGAAAGTTTTATGACTGAAATTAAACTTTCTTGCCTTATTTGGATCCAGACTATGTCTGAAGGTGTGATCTCCAGCACATCTGTAAAGGTAACTTGGTCTTCTTGAGCCGTTATGGTGTTAAACTAGAGCTACACTTGGGAGCAAAAGTACACAGATGAGGAACAGAGTTGGGAAAGTTTCTTTCCAAATGAAAATATTTCTGCTTGTATAAAAATGGTGCATAGAAAATAGATTTAATAGCATTAACCCTGGCAGTTGACCCCTGGATGCTGAGCTCCCAGAATTTGATAAAAAGACCAAAATTAAATTGGGTAAAATGCGTGACAGCCATTCCTTTGCATATTTCCATGCTAAATCAGAATTTATTTTGTCTAGATTTACAGTGCTGGGTGATTAAATCAATGTTGCTGTACATCAGATGACAAAGTGATAGTATCATGTTCATTTATTTGGAAGGTACCATAAATTTACAAGTTGTTTAGTTGATCTTGTTCTATTGTCCTACCGCAATGATGGTATGTGGGGAAAATATTTTTAAGGGCACAGGTATCCATTGCTACAGGAAGAAAGTATTTGCTTTCGGTGCTATCAAATTTTGGACTACCGTTTGGATCAACTGAAACTTTCTAAAACTGCGGTCAGCAGTGGCTAGTACTGACATGTCAAATTTTGAAAGTTCAGCTGTAGCCTGAGGGCTTGTCATAAGGTCTTTGAGATACTTTGTATGTAGAGAGGGCTGGGAGCTTTTATGTTTGCTTGTAAAACAGACAATGGGCAGCAAGGTGAAAATGGAAAGCAAGGACTACAGACCAAACAGAGACACACATGTCAGCACATTGGGGGAATTTGATAGTTGTATCTGAAGTTGAAATCTAATATTTAAATATGAAAGGTACAGCCTGTAGGGTAAGGATGCAAAGATCAGTTGAAAATCCCTTTTTCATAAAGTGCAGTAAGATGGAACAGTGAGCTGCCTCAATTTACTGTTTCTTGATGAAATCTTTGATTGTCTAACCAATATCTTGCAGTTGTGATTCCACATGGGCCAATTTTGACCATCTTGTAAATAGATATTTGATTGTGCTAAAGTGTCCCCTCCTTGGCCTGGCCGCCTCATGTTGTTTATAGACTGAAACATGGACTCCAACTGTTTCTGGCAACACAGTTCAAGGGGCCATTTCCGCGTTTACCTTTCAGGTGATGCTTTTTACAGGTTTTTGTAAGTAGTAGTTTAGCAAGGACTATTCTCTTATTAAGATAAGATCTTCAGCCCCCAGTCTGGCATTTGAAGGGTATGTGAGCTGGCTGAAAATGCTGCAGGATGACTTTTGGTAGGCTCTTATCTCTTGTTATAAAGTGATAAAAATGAAATTTCCCTGAAAGGTTATCTTAGCACTGAAAAAATCTTCAATAATAATGACTTCAGTGTAAAACATAATTTGTTGGCCTGAGTTTAAAACATATCACCTGTACTTTTGATGAGTAGCTCTGAAAAATAACCATAGTTGTTAGTTAATTGCTCAAGTTAGTTGTTTTGAAGTCCATGTTCCAAAATAATTGGATAACATATATGTAAAGGCTTCTAGTCAAGTCATACTCGTATCCATTGGACCTGCCGCTATCATGACCCCAACCCTGTTTGAAAGCAAGTTAGAAAAATCCTTGTTGGACTGGTGTAAGAGTAACGAGCTGCAGTGTGATGTGATAGGATTTTTCCTCATGGTTCACTGCATCTGCTTAAGTATGAGCTACCCAAGCCACACAAAAATCATGTCCCTTTATCTTATCTATGACTGGTTCTGCATAAAATGAATTGGCCATCTCGCTAAGTGAGTTGCAATAACCAATTCTGAGCAAGTTTTCCACATAAACAGTGAAGGATTCCTTCACCTTTGCAAAAACCATACAGGACTTGCAAAATGAAAGCAGTGCAGTGTCTATGTGCCTGGTTAACATTACTAGTTTATTCACTAATGTATTGCGGAAGGAAACCAAGAACATTTGAACCAAGTCACTATATCACAGTGATCTGGATCTGGACACACTGCCATTGTTTGAATCTGTATTCATTGAACATATGAACTCAGCAAATTGCGCAGTTGAGTTCAGTTTTAACGACACCATGTATGACCAAGTAGATGGTGTTGTCATGGGATCCCCACTAGGCCCAGCTCTTGCCAACATCTTTGTCAGTTTCCACAAGAAACATGCTTTCTCTTTGCATATTTCCGATACGTAGATGATAAGTTTGCTATATTTGGATCTGAAGCTTATGTAAGAATTTCCTTACACACCTTAATGGGCTCCATCCTGTGCTCAAATTTACCTTTGAAATGGAGCAGTCAGTGATCTCCCTCTCCTCAATGTGCTAGTTGAGAAATCTGCCGATGAGTTCTCCATTTATCTACTCCAAGCCCACCATCACTGGTCAAAGCATGTATTGGGATTCCTACAGTTCCACGCATTATAAGATTGGTCTTATCAGCAACCTCATAAATAGGGCCTGAACCATTTGCTCACCAGGCAAACCTGATACTAAAATAGGGTGCATTAAAGCAATCCTGCGGACTGGTGACTACTCTGGTCAGATCATTGCTCACTGTGTATTCCACAAATATATGAATGGGCCTAAGGCTGCCACTTTTGGTCTTGAGAAGTGCCCAGTCTACCCCTCATTACCCTGGAATGGTGAGGTGTCTGAAAAAATTTGAGCAACAGGTGAAGCTCACCATTTCACACTGTTACTATCAGCAGTAACACAAGTGTTATTCTCCATTAACAGGATGCCACTGTCAAGCCAAAAAGATGTCCTGCCTACCATGCAAATAAGTAGTGTGGTATATGAATTTCAGCACTGATGTGATGCCAGGTATGTTGATTGTACGCCCCATTGACTGGTGGATAGTATCAAACAGCACATCCATTTGGCTGTTCACAACAGGAAAATACTGACCATTCTTAACCAGCCGGTACTTGCATAACTCAGAACACAGTGTCTAACATTAGATGTGTTTCTGCAATTGGGCAACACTTACTAAACAATCCTGACTGTGCTAAGAATTACACTAACAACCAATTTAAGATTATCAGTCAGGCTCGCAGTGTGGCTCACTTAGGCATGCTAGAAGCCCACCTGTCTTTTGCAAACAAAGAACACATCCACACATTGCACCTTTTTCAGCTAAACAAAAGCTTGGGGGAGACCCATTCCCTGGTTTGTTCCCCACTTGACCAATTAGAGTTGACCTGCCTGGTTTGAATTTAAACAGGAGCTTTGGCAGTTAACTGGTCCCTCCATGCATTCTTATGGCAATTCCTCTACTAATCAGAGTCCAATTGCCAACCAATCAGCACCCTCTTCTCATGCAGAATAAATTGTTGTTCCCTTTGAGATTTGGTATTCTTGCAAATCTGTCCTGATAAGTGCAAGATGAAAAACTTTGACAGCATGTCTCTTTCTTTCAGCAATAATAAATTTCTCTTTAGTTTTAAAACAAGATTTCTGTTCTTCTGCAATTTCGAGTGAAACAAAACATAAAATTTACAAACTTTTGCCTAACATAAGTTAAAAGTAATGAAAAGAGGAATGAATAAAATGTCTGATTTTATCTTGACAATTTCTTTCTTCTCATCACCTTGAAGATATTGGCTCATTTCTGTATAGTTTCACATGTGCCATTCTCAAATTTTTCATGTGCCAGTCTCGAATTATACATGTACAAACTTGAACAGTGAACGTTGGTAGACTAGACATCTAGAGGGAGCATCACACATGAGCTGGCCTTCTCCCTGCTTGATAACTACACCTGCATTCCCAATGGAGAATATTTATTAGGTGTATTTTTTTCTAACTCATCAGGGTCAGTGAGGCAGCTTGTAACATCTTTTATTGTCACCCTGGCTGAGATCAGCTAAATCAACACAAACTAGGGATTGAGTCTGGAACCACCTTGGCCTTATGGCTCAGCCAAGTTCAGCCAGTTAGATTGAATCAGTTTCCTTGGTTCTTGCTGAATGTGCACAGTGATGAGATGGGGCTGGCTTCAAACTTTGTTCCTTGACATCTTGATTTACAATTGCAAATGCTGTAAATTGCAATAAAAAGAGCAAATGTTGGAATTATACCATCTCCATCAGCAGTTGTAAAGAGAAAACTGGCTTAAATTTTATGTTCTAACCCTTCATTAGAACACTTTTTTTATTTGTGTATGGCCCACTGCTAGAATAAAAAACGCTATAGCTAGTTTAGTTCAAGTACTGTGTGGCTGCAGCATACTGCTTGGTTTTTACTTTTTCATGATGTGAAATGCAGTGGCCATAATGCATATAAAATAATTGCATTGTTCTGCAGTGTAGTTTAGTTTGAGCAACATGGACCAAATAGTAGTCCGATAGATTATCTCAGCACCATGAAGTATGTATTCTGCTTCTGGTGCCGGAAGAACAGACATCTATTCCAGTTTGAGTGCAAGTAGTGTGTTTGAAGGAGGCACCTGTGCGTTTTTACCGTCGTAATGAAATCGGTGCTTAGTTGCAGTTAATAAGATGGATGGTCTTGTTCTGCTTCTGTTCTAGACATCATTGTGCATGGCCTTTTAATAGGATAAGCTTTTATGCTGGGTACTTGGGAAAAACCTGTTTGTCCAAATCTTGTACAACTGACCAGCACTCGAACAAATTCAGGACAGATTTTTTTTCCCATAGAATGCAAGTTTAGTACTGTATTATAATGCTGTATGTTGTAATTTTGTACCTTCAGGATAATGTAATCTGAAACTTAGTGCCTGATTTCACTCTCACACAGCATTTTAATTCTGTCCCTTCTTTCAGTCGCTTTTTCTGCTTTGTTGATGGTGAGATATCTACAGAATGAAAGCTTTTGACTCTTGTGATGACAGTAAGGGGAAAGGAAGTGAAATAGGCAGGGAAATTAAATTCTAAATGCTTATTGAAGAGTATATAAAGGTTCAAAGATCCTTCATCAGAATCTAAGGCTGGCAATAAATATGCATCTTTTTAAAAAAAAATATATTTATTTGATGCCTTTTCTGGTGAAGTCCAACTGTTTTGTTTTAATTTGCAAAAAAAAAATCTAATTCCATTTAATTTCTGAAAGTAGAACTCGAGCAGTCACTGAAAAACAAAACATCGCAGTTAGCTCCGTTGTTTCTTTATCATTCATTTTGTTAAATAAAATATTGCATCCAAAGATTTTCAATTAATACTTTAATTCAGAAATTATTGGCCATTCAAATTGGGGAGTTTAATGGTGAATTGGAATGCAAAGGTTTGGGCTAACATGGTACAGCGTCATAACTAGAAAAAATTGTCCAATAGATATTCTCAATTAGTTGAAGTATTTGGTTCCAGTTAGAGAAAGTGTATTAGATTGACTAACGATTATCTATTAAAATACTTCGCAAAATGCTGAGTTACTATTTTACATGTCTCCTGGAATTGAAAGCCTGGTGGTTCATTTAACCAGTATGCTAATACCTGAGCTCAGTACTGTAGTTAGAAATTCAGAATAAATTGGTTTGACCTGATTATGATAAAATGAATCTAAATTCAAAAAAAATTCATCACTCAGCATCAACCCTTCAGTATCTTTTACTTAGTTTAAAATAATTGTCCTACTTAATCACTTGCCAATTATTTACTGGCACAACTTGTTTCAGTTTTTTTCTTTAATACTTGCAGGTCAAAATATTTCACAGTTATTCCTTTATTTATGAGTCAGAACATGTACATAACAGAGTAAATTTTTATGAGTCACAAAGTACGCTTCCTTCTGACTGCTTGAAAGGGCACATAATAAGGTAAACAACTGAAGGGCTGTTTGTTTGTTCAGCCACAAAAGTGGCATTGTAGTCTAGGTAAATGGACAGTTTACAACATGTGCAAGCATACTTCATGCAATGATGTTATTGTGGCATTCTGTACGCATTTTTATATGTTCATTTAAGTATTTGAGGAGTAAAATACCTCCTTTAATATAAAGTAGTGGCTGTTTCCTGTGTAATTAACAAACTGCCAACAAAATTGCATGTGTACATGTCTTTGAAATGTGTGATTTCTGAGAATAGGATTTTACTAACTCGTTAATGACAGACAAAATGCTGTTCAGATTTTTTTTGGCTAAAAGGATTCAAGCTCCGCCCAATACAGCCTGTGTGCGTACAGCCTGTGTGCAAAGAAGTGCTGGGAACTGAAGCAGATCGCGCAATTCATTATCATTACGAGGCTCAACCTTGAACATAGCATAAATATCGAGGAGCAGAGGTGTGGCCGCACCAATCAACAGAAGCCTCCCCATCATCCAAAAGACAACAATCCCCATCCTAATAAAATGGTTGAATAGTGAATGAACTGCTAACAATGCTTAGCATTAAACATTGCCCCAGATCAACTTTCCTCACACTCACTCCACATTCAGGAAGCACAGTGATTATGGTTGGAGTTTGAAACACTGTTCTCCATTAAAGGGGCAAACTCCTGATAAACATATGATGCTGAAGCAAGCAGCCAAGTCAATCTGAGGGCAACATATTGCCCAACTCTCTTGAAACGTTCTCCTTGCCGAACCTGGATACTGGTACCTAAAATTTGCCTTTCTTGAGTTGCTGTCCATTCTACAGCACAAATCACCTGCTATATCACTGAGAACCAGGAACATCACACCTCCAGTCATACTACTCTGGTAACCTACCAGGTGTGATCTTTAGAGGGTAACTCCAGAAAGAGGCATAGAAACTTGCGACTCTAGAAGGTGCTGGAATGACCGGTAAAGAGTTAGAAAACTAATACAGGAGCTATCGAACAGAAATGGCCCTGATTTAGCCCAGGGTAGGTGAGTGCTAGCTTAAATACTTCAAACAGGGCAACAAGCCTGGGAGGTTCCTTGCATATACCCTGTGGCAGAACATGCAAAATGGAGTGCTCCTGCTGTTCCCCCAGTTGATAAGTGTCTCGTAAGATTTGTGCTTTGTGGAGACAGATAGCAGAAATTTAAATTAGTGATTCAATAAGAGGTTGTCAATTAGTGAGACTGGAACTTTGTGCTGTAACACTTTCTTTGTAAAGTATTAGCTGGTTTTCCACAGGAACATTAAATAATAAATGGTATTATTTAAGGAATTATTTTTTGTCAACCTGTAAACAGCTGGTGATTTTAACCTGCAATTTTTTATAGCCCGGATGGATATTTCACTAATGCTTGCATGTTTTTTGTCCAGCTAATACTCAATCTCTACCTTTTTTTAGCAAAGTTGTCAAAGCTGTCACACAAGGTGAGAGTGCAGGATTAATTATTAATACAAGCTCACATTCCGTAAGAGTTAATGAGTCCCTCACTGATCACAGCGATGTGAGCAATGTGCTGTGAGGTTTAACATAGATTTATTTTAATTGGCAGGTCTTTTGTGGGGGGGCGGGGAAGCCTTTCTGGTACCTTTTTTGGTGCAAGCTTCTCTAAAACAAATGTTATTTCCTTATGTTGACGATCATGATTAACCAATTGAAAGATCAGCGATTGTTGTGAATGGCATCCCACTCTTTCATTTGAGCCTTACGTAAATGAGCTTCACAAGGGCGTTACTGCTGGTTGTGCAGAACAGCCTTCAAAACGGACGAACCGTAGGAGGCTCTGCCAGCAAAAAATGTCAATGGGTTCTGAAGATGCAACAATTTAGTGAGTCTTGAAATGTTGCCCTGCCTTTGAGCCATCCAGAGAGATGATTGTGAAACATGCTTCACATTTGCCTTGTTTGTTGTTTGCAGCTGATTGTATTTGCACACTTTGAAAATTTCTTTCCAGTGTCGAAACATTCTCTTTATTTTGTTGCTATGTGAGTTTGGTGAACTGTGCTGGATAGTGATAGTAATCTTTGCAAGTGTTAGAAGCACCAATGGACACAAGAGTGTTGTGTGCGTTTGTTCCACTGCACTTCTGCTGGCTTGGATGTTATTGACTCAGAAGCAACAGTATTATCAATTCTCTTAATGACGAACAATTATTGACTTTATCAGGTAAGCAAATGTGTGAGCTATTCCACTTTAAATAAAGCTGGAGATTAAGAACATATTTATCAAGCTGGCAACCCTGCCTGCTTGACATGGTGGTAAATTAACTATGATGAGAGTGTTGGCCTGAAGTGTCCTAAACCCATTTAAAAAAAAATGGTTCCTCCCAGTTGGCTTCTCATCTTAGCCTCCTCCTTTCCCCAACAATACTGTGGGAGGCATGGCATCCATGCTTTCCGGTCATGTGAGGCCCAGCTTTCTTGTACTGTGCCCTTATGGAATGTATGTGGGAAGTTATGCAGTATTGTGCTGCCATGTGCTAAATATCCCTGGGTTTAGAGAATGAGAGGGAAAAAAATCAACCAAATGTAATTCACCTGGTTGCTATGCAGCAACACATGTAGGTGTGTGGACAAAGTCAGGATCTGCTGTAGTAGCTCTTATGGCTGCATGCCTGGCTAATAATATCTGGCTTAAACATGATGAATTGTTTTTTGTTGAGGTAAGGAACAATATTACTTGAGTCAGGGCTTCATTAGAAGATGAAAAGGAAGAAGGGAGGAAATTGGGTGGAAGAGTGAAGAGGGTAGTGGTGGTGCAAGTGTTAATGTCACTGGACAATGAATCCAGAGGCCCAGGCTAATGCTGTGAGGGCATAGGTTCAAATCCCCCCATGGCAGCTGGTGGAATTTAATTCCGAATTTATTAATTGAATTTAGAAGCTAGTCTCAGTAGTGGTGACCCATTTCAGTCTCAGTAGTGAACCCATTGTTCACGAGTGTTCTTAACTTGTCTGGCTAACTTGTGACTCCAGACCTACAACAATATGGCTGACTCTTAAATGCCCTCTGAAATAGCCTAGCAAGCCACTTGGTTGTATCAAATTGCTATAGAAAAGTGGAGAAGGAATGAAGCCAGATGGATCACCCAACATCGACCTAGGCATGGAAATAATAACAGCACACCCAGCCCTTTCAACCCTGCTAAGCCTTCCTTACCAACATTTGGGGATTTGTGCCAAAATTGGGAGAATTGTCCCACAGAGCAGTCATGCAACAGCCTGACAAAGTCATACTCACAGTATCATACCTTACAGACAATGTTGGAGACACTACTATCACCGTCCCTGCGTATGTCCTGTCCCACCAACAGGACAGACCCACCAGAGGTGGTGCCACTGTAGTATACATTCGGGAGAGAGTAGCCCAGGGACTCCTGAACATTGACCCTGGACTCCATGAAGTCTCATGGCATCAGTGCAAAAATGGGCAAGAAAACCTCCTGCTGATTACCATCTGGCACCCACCCACCCCCAGGCTGATGAATCAGTATCCCTCCATGTTGAATGTCACTTGGAGGAAGCACTGAGGTTGGCTAGGGCACAGACTGTACTCCAGGTTGGGGAACTTCAATGTCCATCACCAAGAATGGCTTGGTAGCACCACTACTGACTCAGCTGACTGAGTCCTGAAGGACATAGCTGCTAGACTGGGTCGGTGGCAGGTGGTGAGGGAATAAACAAGAGAGAAAAACTTACTTGACCTCATCCTCATCAATCTTCCTGCTGTATATGCATTTGTCCATGACAATATCGGTAGGCGTGACCAGTGCATAGTGCTTGTGGAGAAGTGGTCCCTTCTTCAAATTGAGGATACCCTCCATCATGTTGTGTGGCACTACCCCTGTGGTAAATGGAATAGATTTTGAACAAATCTAGCAACTCAAAGCTGGACACCCACAAGCAGCAGCAGAATTGTATTCTATTATACTCTGTAACCTCATGGCCTGGCATATCCCTACTCTACCATTACCATCAAGCCGGGCGATCAACCCTGGTTCAATGAAGAGTGCAGGAGGGCATGCCAGGAGCAGCACCAGGCATACCTAAAAATGAGGTGTCATCCTGGTGAGGCTACAACAAAGGATTACTTGCATACCAAACACTGTATGCAGCAAGCAATAGAGAGAGATATGTGATTACACAACTAACAGATCAGATCTAAGCTCTGCAGTGCAGCCACATGAAGTGGTGTATGGTGGTGAACAATTAAACAACTAATTGGAGGGAGAGACTCAAAAATATCCACATCCTCTATGATGGGGAAGCCCAGTCCACCAGTGCAAAAGATAAGGCTGAAGCATTTGCAACAACCTTCAGCCAGAAGTGCTGAGTGGATGACCCATCTTGGCTTTCTCCTGAGGTCCCCAGCATCATACATGTCAGTCTTCAGCTAATTCGCTCAGCTTCAGTTCCGTCAGAGCTGCTCGGCTCCTGACCTCATTAGAGCCTTGGTCCAAACATGGACAAAAGAGCTGAAATCAAGAGGTGAGGCAAGAGTTGCTACCCTTGACATCAAGGCAGTATTTGACGAGTGTGGCATCAAAGAGCCGGAGAAAAACTGGAGTCAGTGGGAATCGGGGAAAACTCTGCTGGTTGGCATCATCTGGCACAAAGGAAGATGGTTGTGATTATTGGAGGTCAATCATCTCAGTTCCAGGACATCACTGCAGGAGTTCCTCAGTGTAGTGTCCTAGGCCCAACCACCTTCGACTGCTTCATAAGGTCAGAAGTGGGGATGTTTGCTGATTGTTGTACAATGTTAGGCACCATTCACGTTTCCTCAGATGCTGAAGCAGTGTGTGCCCATATACAGAATGACCTGGACAATATCTAGGCTTGAGCTGACAAGTGGCAAGTAACATACAGACTACACAAGTGCCAGGCAATAACTATCTCCAACAAGAAAGAATCTAACCATCGCCCCTTGACATTCAATTGCATTAATATCTCTGAATCCCCCTCTATCAACATCATGGGGGTTGCCATTGACCAGAAACTGAACTGGACCAGCCATATAAATAATGTGGCTACAAGAGCAGGTCAGAGGCTCGGAATTGTGCGAAGAGTAATTCATCTCCTGACCACCCCCCCCCCCCCCCCCCCAAAAAAAAGCCTGAAGTGTGATGGAATACTCTCCACCTGCCTGGATGAGTACAACTCCAACAATACTCAAGAAACTTGACACCATTCAGGACAAAGCAGCCCGCTTGATTTGCGCCCCTTAAATGTCCTGCACCTTAAACATTCACTCTATCCATCACTGATGCAGCAGTGTGTACCATCTACTAAAACTCACCAAGGCTCCTTCAAAAGCACCTTCCAAATCCACGGCCTCTACCACCTAGAAGAACAAGGGCAACAGATACAGCACCACCTGCAAGTTCTCCTCCAAGCACTCACCATCCTGACTTGGAAATTTATCACTGTTCCTTCACTGTTGCTGGGTCAAAATCCTGGAACTCCCTTCGTAACAGCACTGAGAGTGTTCATAGACCACGTGGACTGCAGCAGTTCAAGAAGGCAGCCACCACCTCAAGGGCAGTTGGAATGAACAATAAATGCTGGCCTAGCCAACAACATCCACACCACCTGAAAGAATAAATAAAAAAAGATATGGGGAAAAGTGAATCTGCGTGGGCTGACTGTAATGCAGTCCCTTTAAGAGAGTGAATCTGTGCAGGGACTATTGTATTTGAAAGCTTAGCTTTTGCAGGCATGTAAACCCCAATTTTCTTCAGGGCCAGTGACCTGTACAAGGCAACATTTGGGTGATAGATGCCCAGCAGCGGTGAAATGTGGGCAATAGCTGCTTGCCAGAGTTTGTTTTGGAGCTGAGTGGATGCAAATGCTGCCAGCTCCTCGAACTTGCTGTTTGTAAAAGGAGGCTGGAACAGCAGGGTAGCTTCTCCCACTTGGATTCGCTGTTGTTCTTGAGTCACATGACCAAACACATTGGGCCTCAATAAAGTAATGATAATTTGCTGAAACAGCTTTTGGGCTGTTCCAGATCAGGATCATGCATGGAACACTCAGAAGAATTGTAGTTTGAAACTTCCCTTCTCATAAAGAAGCTAGTTTGCAAAGGATTGCACTGTGATTCCGACTGACGACAGAACTTGCTGACTTTTTTTTTTAATTTGCTCCGCTCCCTCCCCCACACCAGTTCCTCAGATGGCTATTCCTGATACCTCTGAGCCCAGAGCCTGGAAACTCTGGAATAGTCAGACCCTCTTCATCAGTGAGTTAGAATTCCTGCTTCATGATAGTTACAGCAGCAGGACAGGATTGTGAATTTTCTTCTTTCTTTTGTGAGCATGCAAGTGTCATCAGAATGTCACATAATGATTGATGGGTGGGGGCTTGAGCTAATTCATGAATAGTCACCTACATTACAATGCCTCCAAACCACTCCCAACATCAGCCTGAGATGGGTTCATAGTCTTTCACAGCCCATTTAGAGCACAGACCATGAGTTGTTAATTCAAAAAGAATATTTCTTCCCAGATTTCTCCCTTTTTTCATGAAGCCACTGACTCTAACTAGGGTTTGCATCCAGAGGTACTGGCAGGCATTCTTCATAAGCAAACCCAGTGACAGCCATTCAACCAACCCACAGCCAAGCTCAGTATGAGGGCTACCCACATCCATGCACTTTATGCTGGAATCACTGGTGGGCAATCTGCCAAATATTTTCTCCCTTCCTAGCCTGATATCACCTGAGACTAATTATAGCACCTCAGTTAGTGTCCTGAAGAAATCAGCTAACTAAACAAAATCTAGGAATTGAACCTGGTATCTTCTGGCCAGTACGCCTTGCGTTATATCCAGCAATGCATTCACCTATGAAGCCATACTGTCTTAACTCTAACGTCCAGATTGGATTGTGGATTCATTGCCATTATGAATGTGATGTTGAAAACACCATTGACTCTAATATTTAATGAGATGTAATGCATGACTGGTTAACAAAATATCTATTTTATTGAAAAAGTGCTTGAGAATATTGTGTAGGATGTTTTTTTTATCTTCATTCATGGGATGTAGGCTTCGCTGGCTGGGCCAGCATTTATTGCCCATCCCTAGTTGCCCTTGAAACTGCTGCAGTCCATCTGGTGTAGGTACACCCACAATGCTGTTAAGAAGGGTGTTGCAGGATTTTGACCCAGCAACAGTGAAGGAATGGCAATATATTTCCACGTCAGGATGGTGAGTGACTTAGAGGTGAACTTCCAGGTGGCGATGTTCCCATTTATTTGCTGCCCTTGTCCTCCTAGATGGTAGTGGTCGTGGGTTTGGGAGGTGCTGTTGAAGGATCCTTGGTGAATTCCTGCAGTGCACCTTTTAGGTGGCACACACTTCTGCCACTGTGCGTTGGTGGTGGAGGGAGTGAATGTTTGTGGATGTGGTGCCAATCAAGCGAGCTGCTTTGTCCTGGATGGTGTCAAGCTTCTTGAGCGTTGTGGGAGCTGCACTCATCCAGGCAAGTGAGGAGTATTCCATCACACTCCTGACTTGTGCCTTGTAGATGGTGGACAGGCTTAGGGGAGTCAGGAGGTGAGTTACTCTTTGCACAGTTCCTTGGTTCTGACCTGCTCTTGTAGCCACAGTATTTATATGGCTAATCCAGTTCAGTTTCTGGTCAACGGTAACCCCCAGGATGTTGATAGTGGGGGATTCAGTAATGGTAATGCCATTGAATGTCAAGGGGCGATGGTTGGATTCTCTCTTGTTGGAGATTGTCATTTCCTGACACTTGTGTGGTGTGGATGCTACTTGCCACTGTCAACCCAAGCCTGGATATTGTCTTGCTGCTTTTGGATGTGGATTCCTTCAGTATCTGAGGAGTCACAAATGGTGCTGGGCATTGTGCAATCATCAGTGAACATCCCCACTTCTGACCTTATGATAGAAAGAAGGTCATTGGTGAAGCAGCTGAAGATGGTTGGGCCGAGGACCAGAGAAACTCCTGCAGTGATGTCCGAGAATTGAGATGACTGACCTCCAACATCCACAACCATCTTCCTTTGTGCTAGGTATGACTCCAACCAGCGGAGAGCTTTCCCCCTGATTCCCATTGACTCCAGTTTTGCTAGGGCTCTTTGATGCCACACTTGGTCAAATGCGGCCTTGATGTCAAGGGCAGTCACTCTTCAGATCTTTTGTCCATACTTGAACCAAGGCTGTAATTGGGTCAGGAGCTGAATGGCCTTGGTGGTACCCAAATTTGACATCAGTGAACAGGTTATTGCTAAGCAAGTGCCGCTTGTTAGCACTGTTGATGACCCCTTCCATTACTTTACTGATGATGAAGAGTAGACTGATGGGGCAGTAATTGGCTGGGTTGGAATTGTTCTGCTTTTGGTGTACAGGGCATACCTAGGCAATTTTCCACATAGCCGGGTAGATGCCTGTGTTGTACTGGAACAGCTTGGCTAGGGGTGCAACAAGTTCTGGAGCACAGGCCTTCAGTACTATTGCTGGAATATTGTCAGGGCCCATAGTCTTTGTAGTATCCAGTGCCTTCAGCCATTTCTTGATGTCACATGGAGTGAACTGAACGGCTAAAGACTGGTATCTATGATACTGGGGACCTTCGGAGGAGGCTGAGATGGATCATCCACTCAGCACTTCTGGCTAAAGATTGTAGCAAATGCTTCAGCTTTATCTTTTGCACTGATGTGCTGGGTTCCTCCATCATTGAGGATGGGGATACTTGTGGAGCCTCCTCTTCCAGTGAGTTGTTTAATTGTCCACCACCATTCACGACTGAATGTAGCAGGACCGCAGAGCTTAGGCCTGATCTATTGGTTGTGGGATCAATTGGCTCTGTCTATTACTTGCTGCTTATGCTGTTTGGCATGCAAGTAGTTCTGTGCTATAGCTTCACTAGGTTGATACCTCATATTTAGGTATGCCTGGTGTTGCTCATGGCGTGTCCTCCTACACTCTTCATTGAGCCAGGGTTAATCCCCTGGTTTAATGGTAATGATAGAGCTGGGGACATGCCAGGCAGTGAGGTTACAGATTGTGTTTGAGTACAATTCTGCTGCTGCTGATGGCCCACAGCGCTTCATGGTTGCCCAGTCTTAAGTTGCTAGATCTGTTCGAAATCTATCCCATTTAGCATGGTGGTAGTGCCACACAACATGATGGAGGGTATCCTCAATGTAAAGGCGGGACTTCGTCTCCACAATGACTGTGCGGTGATCACTCCTACTGATACTGTCAAGGACAAATGAATGCATCAATCACATTGCTGTGGGCCTGGAATCACATGTAGGCCTGATCAGGTAAGGATGACAGATTTCTTTCCCTAAAGGACATTAGTGAACCAGATGGGTTTTTACAACAATCGACAATGGTTTCATGGTCACCTTTAGACTTTCATCAATTAGCATTTAAAGAACCCGGTATCAAAGTTAAACTGCCAGCCAGAGCATTTGGGTTAAGTCTAATCTTAGAATGTAACAGGCACTTATCCTCGTAGAGATAATGGGGACAGGTCTGATTCAGCAGTAGACCAGCCGGAGCCATGATAGACCAATAGCATTAAACTTTCGAGCAGAGGTTGGCCCACCCAAACTGCATTTTAAAACAAAAATGTCAGAAAAATAACATCACAGTCAGCTGGTTCTATTTTAAGTAGGCCAATGAAATGCTGCAGCTTTCCAGTGAAGGTTAGCCTCATTGAAATATATTGCAGTCCCTCCCCTTTAAGAGGCATACAGTTTTGGCCGTGCCGCCTTTAAAACCATTCAAAAGGATTTAGAGAAGGGTGATTAGGATGATATGCAGGCCTTGGGGGACTAAGTTATGAAGAAAGACTGAAGCTGGAACAAAGACTTGAAGGGAAACATGATACAAGTCTTTTAAGTAATAAAAGCTCTACAGGTATGGTTGAAGTAAGTAAGTTATTTAACTTGGATAACGGGTATAGACCAGAGAGAAAAGTACAAAATTTGCAAGCCTCAAAAGAGGCTAAAGATTGGAAAAATTATGTCCTGCTGGATGGTGAGTGCATGAAACAGGCTCCCAGAGAACTTATTGATCCAGGGTGAAATGGCACCCTCAAAACAGAGCTGGATCTTTCTGTTTTTATGGCATGTGTTTGTGACTTGCATCTCATCCATTAATCTGTTTCATTGTAGAAACATGTAGGATGCAGCTACTGGCTAACTGTTATATTGGGCTTGACTGTAAATTTGTAATACTCTACGCAATAAAGGAATGTGAAGTTTGCCTGTGCACAGTTTGGCCTGCACCCCTGAGAAGAATCTGAACCAGCCTTGTTGCCCTTTTAAAACATAGAGCTGGGAAGTATTCTATTTTCCAAAATACTTTCTAAAATTCAACACTGGACTCTGAAAGACAGGAATTGAGTGTTTTGATAACAAAGTTTGTAAATATTATCCAGGTGCTCTCCTCCCGTCCAGTGAGGTGAATTGATCTTAATTTCTCTGTTGTTGTGTAAAAATAAAATATCTAATTTTCTTGATAATGTATCTTGGGTTCACTGGATATAAGTGAAGTAGTTAAGGTTAGTTTGACCTGGAACAGAGACTGGTGCTGTGGCTCGGACTTAGGTACTGAATTTACAGCATAATCACATGACCAGTCTCATTGTAACTCTTTCGAGTACAAACACGTTTCCATCTGTTCCTATTCAGATGAAGTTACATTGTTTCATAGTTTGCCATTGTGAGATTTGAACTCTTGATCTTGGGGTTACAAGCCCAGTACCATAACCACTTGGCTATTTAGGCCAAACCAGTCTCATTGTATGCCAAGAAACTGAACTACTTGACTGATTTAGCACATAGGTTTAGAAAACTGATACCTGAGAAAAAGGTACAAGCTCTACTTTAGCTCTTAGTATTATTAACTACAGGTGAGTCTTTTTGTGTATACTTGTTGTATAAATGACCTTCCTTTGCCAAAGCAAGTTTTTTGTAAAGAGCTGATAAATCATTTTTTTTTTTGCAAAAAGTAAATTGAAGTAAAATGAAAAATATTGACCTCCACTAAGTACACCGTGTTCTCAAATTCCCCATTCACTCTCTAAACAGCACAAACCAGTAAGAAAGAATACATTAACAACTTTACTGCATGTGGCTCTACAAAATGTAATAAAGACCGCTATTGGATATAATTGATATAAAATTTTAACAGTATCATAAATTGCAACATAAAGGAGGCCAATTAGGCAATGACTAACTTTTCAATTGCAATTAATTGCATCACACCTGGAACATCATCTTCTGACTTTCTAATGAATTTTAGAAATTGTAGTTGAACTTGTTCAGAGAAAAAAAAAGCAAGCATGTATCATTTCTTTCATTAGCTCTTCTGTTGTACTTTTACGAGTTGTATTCAGATGGTATTGTGTTTTTCTTGAGACGACAAAGCATCATTGTTTGTATGTAAAATAAAACAAAACTCTGCGGATGCTGGAAATCTGAAATAAAAACAGAAAATGCTGGAAAAACTCAGCAGGCCTGACCACATGACTCTTCTTCCTGAATTGTTATGACCAAGTTAAATATCTGATGCGGTAATTTTAATGAGTGACCAGAAGAGTCATATGGACTCTTTTAAGATCATGCCCTTCTGAATTGAGTCCCAAGTTGGGATCTTTTATAAGGCAAATTCTCAGAATCACAAAATCTTTACAGTGCAGAAGGATGCCATTCGGCCCATTGAATCTGCACTGGCTTGTTGAAAGAGCAATCTACCAAATCCCACTCCCCGACCTTACCCCTGTAACCTTGCACATTCTTTCTTTTCAGAAAGCAATCCAGTTCCCTTTTGAAAATCGCAATCGAACCTGCCTTCACTACCCTTTCAGGAAGTTCATTCCAGAAACATTTTTTCCTCACATCACTTCTATTCCTTTTGCCCATTATTTTATTTTAACAGATAATTAGATGAAGATATGAAACTGCAGGCATAGAGAAAAAGTGAGCTTAAAATCTCCAAGAGACATTGAATTATTTCGTGAAATCATGCCATTGGGCACAAGTGATCTACATGTTCAGACTTCATAAGAGCCTTCTCCTGCTTCGTGCTCATGTATGTCTCAAACCTCCCCTTTACCACACTGGTGCCATTTGTTTCAAACCAACCATGTGACCGTGAGTCCCACTTTCTGAAGAAATAGCAGTGTAGAAATGTGAAATACATTTGGTGCAACTGTATAAGAATTTAAGAGAATAATTAGAAGTAGTTTTGCTATCCTATTTTAAATATTATTTTTGTAGCTATATTTTCAACTGAGTGAGAAATAAAACTAACCACTGGAGCTACTTTCTGAAATAAAGTTCGGCAATTGGATTGCTTGAAATTTCAGCATTTTCAAGTAGTTGCTGTTCTGTAAATTGCTGTGGGAAATTTGCTGTTTGTTACTTCAGAAAATCAATATTCTTGGGTTGCTTGCTTGACCCAGTGAGTAAATCCCTACTCTTTAGATTTTATTTCTGCCATGGATACAGTTAATCTGCTACTTTACATGTTTGATACATCACTCTTCACTTGTAATGTGTGATAGCCTGTACAAAAAACACTTCATTACTTGGGTTCTGACACACCAGTTACCCTATTCAATAATGCTACAGAGTAATTAAATATGAATAATCTGATTCTATGACTATATATTGCAATCCTTCAAACTTCTGAAAACTATAACAGGATTACACTGCAGTATTTGCCACATAATAAGATCATTGCTGTGGTCAGCCTTCTAAATATGTGACCCAAGATGTGTGTGCATCCTTTCTGCTCTTTTTCTGCTGCAGGTACAATAATTCAACACGCTGAATAGGGTAGAATTTGTAAGATAGCAAGTACCTGGATAGCCCGTCAAGGTTGCACAGCTGCTGTTTTAGGAAGTTAGCAAAATCCTAAAGTCTTCTAATTTCTTCATTCATATTCTACAGATATATTTTATGTGCAATAAAACAATCATTCAGGGCAGTGCATTTATCCACTAAGCCATCTGATGGTTATGCAATCTCTCCATGTCTCATTTATTAAGCCTGCATGAAATCTGTTTTAATTTCCAGCCTTTGTCTACATTTTTAACACAGGTTTTCTCAATAGTGTCATGGTTTCTTTGTCCGAATGGATTCTGTTCTGCAACTACACAATGGTGTCAGTCAGATTACATAGAAACATACACAAAGAAGGAAGCCACTTGGCCCTTCATGTCTGTGCCTGGTTGGACTGAGTCTTCTTACTGCGTCAAATTAATTCCACAGTTAAATGCTTTCCTCCTCTGTTCACTGGTAGCTTTGCTTATACTAACAACGTCTCTGCCATTCCTCAGTGTCTGATAGGCTTTACTTAGCTGACGATGACAAATTGTACAAATAAAAGCCACAAGAGTGTGCATTTAGGAGAAAGTATAATGTCAGGCACCCATGACTCCTGGAAAACTCTTGAAACGGACGTTTGCCCAATACAGTAAATTTTCCTTTTTGGGGCCAATTGAGTGACACAAAGCAAAGGCTGTCAAGTGCTACTGTGAATATAAAACAGCAGTGAAAGAATTTCTGAGTCATAGCGTAAAATGCACAAAATGTATTTGAACTCTTACAATTTTGTATCAGAATTACATCAAAGTTTTTGAAATAATTTGAAATGGTGTTTACTGTGGCACATCAATTCTGGTGAACTTCATTGAAACATGTTTGTAGACAAAAGTAGTTCAGTCCAATCACGTGTCTTTGGGGTAATGGGATTAAAATGTTAACCATCATGTCAAATTAATTGTGTTTAGCAGTAACCCTTTCTTTCATGCTTCATTTCAGAATTGAGACAAAGGCAGCCATGATGTTGCTCAGGATCACTCTTTCAAATTGTGTCAAAGTATCAGAATAATCTCAGAATAAGGAGTGTGAACAAAGTCATGAAACTTTTGATACTGTACCTTGAAAACTACTCTCCATCAGAATCAGGCAATTCACACATAGGGGAAATGACTGACCCTCCTCAAATATGCAATATAGTTTCTTTTACCTCTGTAGCAATAGTTGGAAGAAATTCTAGTAATTTCCAGAGGGTTTATTCAATAATGGACTACACTTATGGATACTTCAGGGGTTTATTTTGGTTGGCAAGAATAGATATCCTGCTGTTTTATAGAGGTTGTTATGGTGATTCAAACTTTCCCTTAGAAATTCAGAAGGGAAGTAGGTTTTAGTATTGGTCTTTCTTCTGCATTTTAAATGAGGAAGATGTTAATGGAAGAAGCCAGCATTATTGTTAGAATGCAGATTTCTGTCAATTATAAACAGAAGCACTCAAGAGGCATGTTTATGTATCAATGGTAATTTAAATGGATTGCAACCAAAGCAACCCCAGAGGGAATTAGGAATCCATTTGGTGACAACACATGGCTCAATTGTTTTGAGAAGTGATATGGATCAGTGGATGTAGTAACAGAGGGCGGCCTGTACTTTCCCTGAGTGGTACAACAAGCTCATCAGGTTGATAAAGCACCCTGTGAGTGGTTAGCCTCAATTGAATTTGAAAAGCGCAGTTTGGTAAATTTCAGCAGAAAGTATAATCAGGGAGAAGGCGGGTAGAATCCAGTGATTCTTGTAGAGTGACTCCGCTGTCCTCATTCCGCACAGGTCTGCAGCACCTTAGGTTTTCAGAACCCAATGTGCTACTGAAGGAGGAAACCTGTGTGTTGATTTCAGAATAGGTCCTTCATTTATACCTTTAGATTAGCTCCTTTATTTATATCTTCGAGACATGCTGGTGAAATGGAGGCCAGTCATGATGTCAAGCCAGGAATAGTTTATTACATTGTCTCCACTCCAACATTGCTTTCAATTATGGTGTGAAATCCAGAGCTTTGGAGTGAGTTTTTACTTTGGAGTGTTGAGGTGCTGTGTTGTGGTGTTGTGGTGGAATGTGTACTAAGCACTCCAGTATGAGTTTGTTAAGGTTAAAAATAAAAAAGATAAAAACAAAAAACTGCGGATGCTGGAAATCCAAAACAAAAACAGAATTACCTGGAAAAACTCAGCAGGTCTGGCAGCATCGGCGGAGAAGAAAAGAGTTGACGTTTCGAGTCCTCATGACCCTTCGACAGAACTAGGGTCTGTTAAGGTCATGTTGATTTACCTCCCTTTGAATATAAGGCAGCAAATTAGAATCTTACAACTAATCTTCATCGCAGAACTGAAAAGTTTAATGGATTTTAGATTTTTGCTTTATACAAATGTTAATATTATTTGTACTGATTGTCATTAGATTTTATTTGGTATTACCCAGGATCTAAGGTTTAAAGAATCTGCTAGTGCTTCTTTAGTTGCTCCTGAAACATCACAATTTGGATTCACGTCAATACAAATGAAAGATAATGTGGGCTCAGCCCGTGACTCTCCACGTTCATAGTTTCCATGAAATCCATCTTTGAATGCTGACTAACACCTATGTGCAGCTTATGTTACTCCTCCTCATACATTCCATTGAAACAGCCCTGAAATACTTGGCTTATTGGTTTCTGTTTGTAGTAATACAAGACATTTCTTTAGCTAGTTCATGAAGTTCAAAACGATGAGTTGAAAAAATGGAAGGCTTGTATCTTAGGTATCTGTGAAACACCTCAAATGCCATCACAATCAGTGTATTGTTTTGAGATGCAATGGCTGTTCATATTTCCACAGGCACGACAGCCATTTTAGGCATGGCAAGATCCCACAAATTGCAAAGCAAGAAAAAACTGGCATATTTCTTTTGCCTTTTACATTTTTGGGGTTTTCCAAAGCACTTCTCAAGCAACTAAGTAACTTAAAAATATAGTTACTGTTATTTTGTCAGCAAACAAAGCCAATTCGCACATAGCAAGTGTAGGATGTTGGTCAGGAAAATGATGAACCCTCTGCTTTTGCTTGAATTGGAATCGAATCTTTAATGTGCATTTGAATCTTTACAATTGTCAGAAAGGTGCTCAGATTGCTAAGGGAATATTTGGCATTTTTGAGCGTTGAAGATTAAACTCTGAGTAAATTGGATAATTGTCTTTGCAGAGATCATTAATGTATACTTTTCTATTGTGCTTTTCAGACTTTAAGGCTACATTGAGTATTAAAACTTCACACCTCTTCCATCTATATCTATCTATGATCATTTAAAAATCTGTATTGCATCGGCTTATTTGAATGCTCATATGGATTCAAACCTCGGTCCATTGTGTTCATTTTAATTGAAACTCATTTTATACTTTGTGGTCTGTTCTTTTATTTCTTTTTACTTTTCCTGTCTTTATGCATCTTTTTCTTCCTCTCTCATTGATGAAGGGTAATTATTAACCTATAATATACTATTACATTGACAATATTATGTATAAGGGTTTGACAATATTAAATATATTATATATGTGTATATACATATATAGGTATGATATTCAGATAATAGGAGATTTGTTCTACCTGTAGAATAGAGATTTTCATGATTTTCTGGCCCTGTTGCGGGCGGGACTGCCGCGGGCGAGCCGGTGCCCAGCCAGAAGCCCATTGACTTGTGTTGGGACTGGAAGATCACGACAGTGGGTGGGTGCGGAAAATCCCGCTCATTGTCTTTTTACAGTTAGCAAAAAGTAAAAGTATTGGCAGAAATCCTAAATCATGACACACCCTTCACCTAAGTATGCATTCATTATGATCTTGGAGTCTGTGAACCAATAGTTGATAAAATTACACGGACACTGAGTTTTGATCTCTAGCTCAACACAACAGGTGATTGACAGCTGCTATTTAACCCCTGCAGCAATGGAAGTCTCCTTTTGTGATTCATCAATTGCAGTGTAGTGCCATGTAAATTCTTGCAGAAAAGAGTTCTTACCAGTTTGACATGACTTCCTAGAATTACTTTTGTGAGCCAAATGCTTGGAGCTCTTCATCCATTTGTCTGATTAAATAATGTCACCTTTTTTTGAGATAGGAGTGTATGCTGCAGATTAGGAACTGATTTAAGTTTGGAGCACATGTATCCACAGGCTTCAATGCAGCATGAGAAGGAGTTTGAGTTTGACTTCAATGGAAGGAGAGTTAGACAAAGTGTAAAATGGCTGCCAGTTCACTATCTCCCAAGTTGACTTTGACCCCCATGAGGCACAAAGGTAAAGAAAATTTAATTTCTGTTGGAATTAAACAGAGAAAACACAATCAGTTGGAAACTGTAACGGGCACTGTGAAGGCAAGAGTATTAGTTGGTTTTCACAAGTGCCATCAGACAAGGAGATCTTTTTTCCCCTTTGGCAAGATGATGTGTCTCACATTGCTGCTTTTGTTTTGGATCCCTTATGCTGAATTGGTGTTCAGCTGAAGTCATTGTGCCCTCAAGTTACTTATGAACAGAGTTACCCAGTTTAGTTGCCAAGGAGTAAATGATTGAATCGTTTTGAATGGCTTTGCTGTTACCATAGTATCAGTGGCACTTTCAAATTGGTGTGAGCAAGCAGGAGTCAAAATGGAGGGGTATGGTGGATTTTTCACAGGAAGATAACAGTGAAACAATTCAAACCCAAATGATCTGTCTGCTGCAGCCAGCGGGAGACTGAAATGGTGTTCTGTAGACTCCCTGAGGAATGTGATCCAACCCTCGGGCTTATTTTTACAGGACTATTGTCCATCCCCTAATCTTTTGCCCTTTTGAAACCTATACTGATTTGAGAAGAAAGTGACAAAGAACACAAGACTGGATGGTGTTTTGCTCCTTAAATTGACCATGTCTTACTATCTTATCAGGATCTCTAAACAAACAAGTAAGTAAAGCAAGCAGTCCACCTGCTGCATAAACAGAGCATTGGCTTGTACAAAAGCAGTCTCCAGTTGCAGTTTAACACTTTCTTGTCAGTGGCCAGGGATCATCTTTCTTGTAATGAAATGAGATTAGTCTACACAATTTAGACTAATAATGGTAATAACTGAAAAATTTCCCTGTACAAAAAGAGGAGAGTATTATAACTAAAATCCCCAAATAATCCTCCTGTAGCTCCATGTTTGTATTGTAACATTATTCTCTGGTCGTAATGGATAATTTTCTGTAGATGTCAAAATAAGAGATTTGTCACTTAATTTTACAACCAGGAAATCTCTGTTTGTTTGTCTAAGAGTTTTTCCATTACTGTCCCTTTCCTGAAATAACTGGCATGAGCCTATTTAATGTGTCACTTATGTTATCAGATCTAACCTGCTAATATTTTACCTCAACAGTGAAAGACTGAGGTGCTTTATCTTCACACCATATACTGCATCTGGTTTCAGGAGAGTGATGTCTGTGTGCTGCTCCCTCCACTTTTACAGTCACAGTGGGGAGCCAGTTTCAGTAGCCATGCTAAATTGTGGAGCATAGAGATGGACAATGTGCAGGACTGACTCTCTGTACTTACATTGCTACAGTAAGTTCCCTTACCTCAGAAACGGAATGTTAGACCTCTATTTTAATTTTGTTGGTCTCTGATGCCATTCAGATAAGAGAACTGCACTTGTTTATACTGTGGAGTGTAGCCAGTAGAGGAAGACCAGTTCTCACCAGTTGCACATATGGAGCTGAATTTTATCATCATGGTGGGGGTCCTGAGGATGAGCCGTAGATCCGGGGGCACCTTGGTCATTTGCGTGAGCCCCCAGTTTGGGGAGGGCTGGGGGAGTTTATTGTGAGGATAAACATTGTTGCTGCGGTCCATTTCTCTGGGCACAGCGTGCCCAAGTGTTAACCGTCTCCCCCGAGCCTGTTGGGAGGTCGCCAGGGTTCACCAGGAGGGTTCACCAGGAGGCTACCTTGTGCGACGGAGGTCCCATCCATCGCTGATAAAATGCCATTAGTGGCCAGAAGAGAACCTTAACTGGTCTCTGGGCGGGAGGCTCGTCCTTCGCTTTCCCCGGCACAACGGCATGGCAGGGGGTAGACGATGAGCAATCCAACTCCTGTCTTCCCTCAACATTTTACAAGCCCCTGCCTCCATCCAATCCATAAAGGGTTAGTAAAATCCAGCCCATGGTGTATAAAAGTGATTTCTTTCAGCTAATGCTGCCGTATCACCCATTTCCCAGAGGCCCCAACATTGTTATATTGTGAAGAAGGCTGATATTCCTTTGGCTAATTAAAGTGCATCACTAATTTTGACCTTTAATGGGAGCAAATTCAGGTTGAAATCTTGCTTGGTCGCAGTTCAAACTTGATCAGTATTTCCTTTGGAAACCTGAACTGTCAGATGCTGTAGGTAGTTATCTGACTGGTAGTTAAGCCAGGGTGGTTTTCTTTAAAAGTGTGTTTATGTGGATAACTTATTTCAACTGAGTAGGTTATGTAGTACTGGGGTCATGCTTACAAGTTATTTAAGCAAGGACGAGGCTGGATTTTAGGTGGCTGTACTTTCCCTAGAAACTACTGGATCTGTGGAATAGCTAACGGTTTGTATGGTTAATGTTGCTTTGCTGTATTCCTTAAAGAGTGAGTTGGACCTGTTTCTAGTAGCTGCAGCGATCACCTAATACAGGAGTTAGGTATTTTGTAATACAGATTAGTGCCTTTGTGATTTCCTGGACCAAGTTTGACTATCTGAAGGGATAAGAGAGGATTTTTTTTTTCCTGAATTGACCTGGGCTTTGCTAGGTTTTCTGCCTTTCCCATGAGATTACATGACTCTGGATGGGTGCCAAGAGCCTGTGTGTCTGTAACTTGATGCATCAGACATCTCAACTATGCAGGAAAAGCTAGATGAAGCGGTGGGTCTTTTCCTGTCATTTTCTTATGTTTGGATGGCTTTGTGAAGAATATATCATGTCTGACCAATCTTGTTGAACTGTTTGAGGAGGAAGAGAAAGACACTGGTTCTGAGTTTGGGCAGGAAGAAACTGTAAGGAGGTTTGGATTGGTGAGCAAGGGCACAATGGGGATGGTGGGAGGAAGCAGCAAAGGAAGATGAATAGATGAGATCAGTCTTAGTGACAGAGATGTCCATGAGCTTCTCCCATTTATTGTTGGAGGTGATAGGAGAGGGGGTTAGGGAGTTTATGGAAATGATTGGTAATGGAGAAAGTAGCCAGGGGTTATCTTTCCTCTCTGGAATGATCCTGGAGTAGTTGTTGGTTTTGGTAGAGGAGACTGAGGCTCAACAACACTTCATGTGGTCCAGCTTGATTACCTTATGCAAGTATTCAGCAAAACTTGTAATTGAGAGTAAATCTTGAATTATTTTCATGCAGAGTTGTCTCCAGATATTCAGCTGTAGCTATAGTATAGAATTCATACTACATTGATTCGACTTGGTCTGCAGGTAAACTAATTCTGCCTGGTTTAAGTGTGCAGGATAATTGTTGACCCAGTGATAGGGATTAATACAAGTGTTTGCACCTGTTACCATAATCATTGAATGTGTGCTTAGCCTACATCAAGGAAATTCAACAAAGTTGTAGGGGAGATCTGGGGTTGGGTTGGCGGAGTGGGGGGGAGGATTTTTTTTTGGCAGTGGCACTGGATGGATCATGGTGAAATAGCTGCCTGTTTTTACGTCTCACTCATTGACTTCACTGGAAAATAAAACCTAGCAGTGTGTGATACATGGAGATTTATAATTTCCTTGCGCCTGTTTTATACTTGTGCCAAAGACTAATTTCATCCCCATATCTCTCTGTTTGTTCACTCAAAGAAGAGGCTGAATGCATAAATTCCACATGAACTGTTTTGCATTCAGTCATACAAAACTGCATGCAAGTGCTGTTTGAATTATTGAATGGCATTACTGAATTTGTAAACATTTTGAATTAACTAGTCAGCAATCAGCAAAATAAACAGCATTTGCAAAAAGAAACCAATAATTTTTGTTTCTGAGATATGAAAGTGGGAGGGTTGCTGAGATGCATTCAGAGTTGATGTTTTTAGTATACCAGTTGCTCCCCACCCTGTCAATCATGACTTGATTACTCCGGGATCAAAGCCTGCCTCCGTTTTTAAAAACAGCTATAAGTCACGGAATCTGGATTTCTTCTATGTTTTTTGTTTACAGATTAAGTGCCTCAAGTGAAGATAAATCATTATCCAGCAAACTACCTTAAAGTTTTAATTTCTTTTGTGTGTTTAATCCAGATTTCAGCAAAATAATTCTGTGAAGAATTTTTGAAATGCCTTCAACAATGGATTTCCTTTTAACAGCAGCTGCTGTTTGGTAACTGTCTGAGATAAGGTTTCTTAGTGCATTGGGTCTTTCGAAGTATTTCACTGACCAGTGCTTCCATTATAGGCCATTTATTAAAATAGAGGCAGTCTTTGTGAAACCAGGCACTTGTATGCATCATCTATTGCTGGCTCTCCTAGCCTTACGTACTAAAAACCTACAATTCTGTTTTATGAAAAAAAATATATCCGCTCCAATTTTCCCTCTCCACTCCTGAAGGCACTGGCTCACGCTGGGATACAGTTTGCTGGTTTTTGAGGAAACACACAATTTCCTTTTAGGTGGTAGTGTTTCAGCAGGGAGCCCATTCATTTAGTGGTGGGATCTTCAAAGTTGGTTTCCAGTTTGTCCTGAAGCTAAGACAGTTCCCAAGTACATGGAAATGTAGAACAAGTTCCTTGTACTTTTCTGTTTCTTCTATTATCAGACATGTATGGACAGGGATGTGTGATGTCCTTATAGCTAAAATTCACATGCTTAAAAAGTGATGTCACTACATTATGGAACCAAAAGATGGTTTGGATTTAAATAGTGGCTTCATCCATGTCACACATTGCCTTTGGCAAATTCATTGTCATACTTTTTGAAACTGTTGAGAAAATGTTGCTTGTTTGATCACTGAAAGTGATACTTCAAGTACACAAAGTGATATCGTGCGTTTGTAAGTGCTGAATACCACTTTTGAACAAACATGGAGTAGCAAATAAAAACAGGTTTTTCAGTGGCCTGTGCTACAAGAAACTTGTTACGGGTTATCTGAACGCTGCTTAAAAGACAAGTACAGGTCATGGCATGGTGCTAAGCCATACAGACCAGGAAACCCTGGGTTTGAATTCCAGTCTGTGCCGAATGTGTTGATCTCAGCTGAAGCAGTAATTAGAATGCCATGGTTGTCATCGGTGTTACTGGGTTCGGAAAAAGGGGAAATTTGTAGCATTACTAGGAAGGCTGCTGTGGGCTTCATGATAAAAGCTGTTAAAGTGCACATGTGGATATTGAATTGGGATAGAGTTAGGCTCAGCTGTGATGTTCCTCATGGTTAATTGATTTGATGACACTCATTGCCCAAGAACTTACTATAAATTTCCTGAGAAAGTAACTTGTCTGAGCGTAATGGTAAATCAAGGACCTTAGGAGTGGCACAGGGAACGGTTTACCCTATTTACAACAATTAAATAGATTACAATTGGTATGACCTGAATCATAGGAATCTGAATTTCAAATCATTTCACTATACTGAAATGGGTCATAAAGGTTTAAATTTGAGGTTAAGTCCCATATTCCAATGGTGCCTGAAAGGCATCCAGTGCTAATTTAGTCTGGACAATATTCGGGCACCCCTGGTGGCCACCTTACACAGGTGTTAAACCCTTTGTTAGTGTAGACAAGAGGCTTGATGCCTGTTTAAGGAATCCAATGCAAAACATCAGAAACTGAGTGGAGCATTTACCAAGCATTCCCCAATGCTTGGCTTTTCCAGTTACTTCTCTGGCCTAGGGGAGGCAGTGGTGTAGTGATATTGTCACTAAACTAGTATTCCAGAGACCCAGGGTCATATCCTGGCAAGCTGGGTTTGAATCCCACCCTGCAGGTGATGAAATTTGAATCCAATAAAAATCTGGAATTAACAGTCTGTTGATGACCATGAATCTATTGCTGATTGTTGTAAAAACCCATCTGGTTTACTAATGTCCTTTAGGTATGCCCACATCCCATGAACAAATATTTTTTTAAAAACCAGTGTTTTTTTACAGATATACAGGTGTGCTTTTTTTAAATTATCTTAATGTGGAGCCAGGAGTTGGAATGCTCCTACTGTCTCAGCTCCTCCTTGTCCCTCTCCCCTTCCGTTTCATGTTCATCTCACCAGCTTCCCAGAACTTACTGGAAGGCTGTACCTGATGTCACAGCTGCCATAAATTAACCCTGAAACAAACAGCCTTAGCTGCCTGGGTAGCTCAGCAGACGTTGCAGCTACTGGAATTATTTGAATGTGGTCTTTAACCTACTTTCCAACATGTTTCAGGCTTCTTGTGCATGTTTTGAGCACACCAACTATTCCTGACAAATCAAATTTCTCTGCTACGTTTGCATTAACCAATGCCATACACAGGCTAAAAACAAAAACAAAAAAACTGCAGATGCTGGAAATCCAAAACAAAAACAGAATTACCTGGAAAAACTCAGCAGGTCTGGCAGCATCGGCGGAGAAGAAAAGAGTTGACGTTTCGAGTCCTCATGACCCTTCGACAGAACTTGAGTGAGTCCAAGAAAGGGGTGAATACACAGGCTGTTCAGTTTACTACACCTGTGTACTATATATAACACTGACAAAAAATTGTTTTGATTTGATTATGGTTAGAGTTAAAAATACCATTCCTTCATCCAGTCTGTCCAGCACTGTCAGAATTTTATACATTTCAATGAGATCTCCTCTCATTCTTCTAAACTCCAGTGAATACAGGCCTTGTCGGCCCAATCTCTCTGCATACAACAATCCTGCCATCCCAGGAATCAGTCTGGTGAACCTTCGCTGCACTTCCTTTACGGAAAGTATATCCTTTCTTTGGTAAGGAGACCAAAACTGCACACAATACTCCAGGTGTGGTCTCATCAAGCTGCAGTAAGACATCCTTGCTCCTGTACTCAAGTCCTCTCGCAATGAAGACCAAAATACCATTTGCCGCCTTAACTGCTTGCTGTATCTGCATGCTTTCGTGGTTGGTGTACAAGGACACCCATATCCCTTTGTATATCAACATTTCTCTATCACCACACTCTGCCATTCTGTTTTTCCTACCAAAGTGCATCTGTCATGTATTTGCCCACTCACTCAACCTGTCTAAATTGCCTTGAAGCCTCTTAACACCCTCCTCATCGCTCACATTCCCACCAAGTTTCGTGTCGTCAGCAAACTTGGAAATATTACATTTGGTTACCTCATCCAAATCATTGATATAAATTGTGAATAGTTGGGGCCCAAGCACTGACCCCTGCGGTAGCCCACTAGTCACCGCCTGCTACTCCAAAAAAGACCCATTTATTCCTACTCTCTGTTTCTTGTCTGCTAACCAATTCTCAACCATGCCAATATGTTACCCGCAATCCCATGTGCCTTAATGTTACACACTAAACTCTTATGTGGGACTTTATCAAAAACTTTCTGAAAATCCAAATACACCACATCGACTGGTTCTCCCTTGCTTTTAACTCATGAATTTAAGTGTCATTATTTTTCAATCTAAGGAACTTCAATGCAAAACCTTGTGTAAATCCAGGAAGTTTAATTGGTGTTGACTTATCTTGAAGGAAAGCTATGATAAATTTTGCATTGTTTTGGCCAAGTTTAAAACAATGGAGGTTTGTGGAAATGTTTAAAAATTCCCTTCAAATTGCTAACAGTATATATTAACCAATGTGTCATTTGATTGTTCTTCCTTGTATATTTTAACTTGGAAATGTTTAGTTCAATACAATTATCTATAAATTCATAAATCAGATTTCCAAATGGTTAGCACAAGTGCTGTGAGAAGCACTTAGAGGCTTACAACATCTAGCTACATCTCTCATAGTACATTACAACTTTTAATCTTCCACTCTCCTGATAAGTCTGTGCAGCAGCACTTTTTGTTGTTGTTAAAAGCAAAGTGCTATTTGTTGTTCTTAATATCACATGTCCTCTGAAGTGTTAAAATGAAAGTGCCAAGGAAAGGTAAATAAACTGAGTTTGGGTCTGACAAGATCAGAAAGCAGTGGACAGTAGTTGGCTTGTCTCATTTTAGGCAGAAATTAGGCTTGGAATCTGCACAGAAAGTAATTAGACTTCAATGAATAGCAGTAATACAGTGGTGCAGTGTTGCCTTCAGCATTGTGTCAGTATAGTTGGCTTGTAAATAATAGTGGGGTTACTGTATACTGTAGGAATGCATGTCAGTATAGTTGGCTTGTAAATAATATTGGGGTTACTGTATATTGTAGGAATGCAGAGAGGAATTTGTACAGTTTGTTTTACAGCTTTAGAGTCTTGCCCTTTTATTGACCATTTATATTTAGTATAAACACATTTTAAAAAGCTTCTGTACCTGTATAAATTTATTACTGTATTTGCTGAGATTTAATAAATTGGGTCTCAGCAACAGTCTGCTTTCATTTTATTTTTCTACAGTGAAAACTTGACCTAATGAGATTTTGTGGATGTGTTAATGGGAATGATTATTCCTGTGTCCAGGTACGTTTATATAAATAAAAGCAAAATACTGCAGATGCTGGAAATCTGAAATAAAAACAGAAAATGCTGGTAAAGCTCGGCAGGTCTGGCAGCATCTGTGGAGAGAGAAATAGAGTTAACATTTTGAGTCCATATATGTCCACGGTGACAGACCATCTGACTCTTCATACAGAACTTGATACTCGTAAAGGAAAAGCAGCTACCACCTTTGGCTGACTCTCAAAATGCGCATGGAAAAACATCAAGCTGACCCTTGGCCAAGATTCTGGTTCCTGAAGCCTTTGTTCTCAGCACCCTGTTGTGTACGGCTGTGAAGTGTGGACGGCTTACATCTATCAAGAAAGGAAGCTCAAAAATTTTCATCTTCAATGTCCGTGGAGCATCCACATCTCATGGTTGGACAAAATCACAAATGTGACAGTCCTCTCAAAGACAAATCTCTCAAGTATACTAACATGCAAGAAACATAGGTGACTTCGCTGGCTTAAGCACATTTGCAGGATGGAAGATGAATGCGTTTCCAAGGATGTTCTGTTTGGGAAGGTAGCCAGAGTCAGAAGACCAGCAGGCTGTCTAAAGCTGCGCTTCAAAGATGCCTGCAAGCATGACATGAAGACCCTAAATATTGATTTTCATTTGTGGGAGACACTAGCCAACAACAGAGGGAAATGGTGACATAACCTGTGGGCTGGTGTGCACCACCATGACAATCAGTGGCTACAGCATTGTCACAACAGGGGTCAATGTTGAAAGCAGCACCCCATGATGATACCTGATAGCCACCTCATACCTTGTGGTAGAACCTGCCTCTTGAAAATTGATCTCTTCAGCTATCAGCAAAAGTGCATCATGTGAAACTATCCTATTACAAATACATTTACTGCATGTCTCTCATCCCACATAGATGGAAGGATGCCAACAATGAATGCGACTCCATACAAGTGAGTTGCTATCCTTTGCTTCTTGATCTGAATCCTTTATTCTAAATGTTTAAAAAAATTCTCAAAAAGGTGTGGGATATACCCTTGGTCAGATTGAGAAATTATGCTGTGTCGTGTTTCCAGGTGAACTAGGTGCTGGTTATTTTTATTACAATGTGTTATTCCATCAATTACCTGCTCCATCAAGCTAGACATAATGACGTCTTTTCAAATGTTCTTAATTATACTTAAACCTCTTGATTTAGCATGAGGTTTAAGGTCTGACATTAAATATTATATAAATAACTATTTGAAATTTGTTCAATTAAATACAGTATGTATTCACACCAGTAAATAAATAGCGAAGGCATGGTAGCTAACTTTGCAGATGAAACAAAGGTAGGTGGGAAAGTATGTTGTGAAGAGGACATGAGGTTGCAGGCGGATATAGGTAGGTTGAGTGAGTGGGCAAAATTCTGGCAGATGGAGTATAATGTGGGAAAATGTGAAGTTGTTCACTTTGGCAGGAACAATAAAAAAGCAGAGCATTACTTAAATGGAGAACGACTGCAGAATTCCGAGGTGCAGAGGGATCTGGGTGTGCTAGTGCATAAGTCACAAAAAGTTAGGATGCAGGTACAGAAAGTAACTAAGAAGGCTAATGGAATGCTATCCTTTATTACAAGGGGAATTGAACATAAAAAGTAAGGGTGTTATGCTTCAGTTATACAAGACATTGATGAGACTACACCTCGAATACTATGTGTAATTTTGGTTCCCTTATTTAAGGATGGATGTAACTGCATTGGAGATGGTTCAGAGGAGGTTTATTAAATTGATACCTGGCATGACTGGGTTGTCTTATGAGGAAAGGTTAAACAGACTGGGCTTGTTTCCACTGGAGTTAAGAGTGAGGGGTGACTTGATTGAAGTATATAAGATCCTGAATGGTATTGACAAGGTGGACATGGAAAGGATGTTTCCTCTTGTGGGTAAGTCCAGAACTAGGGGGCACTGTTTTTAAAATTAGTGGTTGCCTCTTTAGGACCGAGATGAGGAGAAGACTTTTCTGTCAAAGAGTTGCGCGACTTTGGAACTCTCAGCCTCAGAAGGCGGTAGAGCCGGGGCCATTGGATATTTTTAAGGTGGGGGTAGGCAGATTCTAGTTAGGCAAGGGGATCAAAGGTTATTGGGGGTAGATGGGAATGTGGATCAGCCATGATCTTGAATGGTGGAACAGGCTTGAGGGGCTGAATGGCCTACTTCTCCTATTTCGTATGTTCATTCGTACCAGCCTTAAATAAGTCTCTGTATTTCAAAGTGCTAAGATTACACAAGTAATGTGGATGTAATGTAAATTAGTTTCAGCATAAAGGAGGATTTTGTGCACTGTGTTGGTGTGCTGCACATTGGACTGGTAGTCCTGTTTTATGGACTACCCTCAGCAAACATGTAAGTTCCAAACTATCCTTCTCTCAGTCTCAGATAGAAAGATGCCCACCTCATCAGGATTCCTGCCAGAATGGTGAATTTTAAATTGTGAGGCAGTAAAGATAATGGAGATGGAAAATGGGCATGTGGTTTTTATTTTCTGCCTGACATGGAGCTGCCAAAGAAACTAGTTGGTGTTGACGGTGGTAAAGGAATCGTGCTGTGGTTCCACACTGTTCATTGCTCTGCATATGGATCTGATCTCTTTTCTGAACAAACCTGCAGTTGGAGATAATGACAAAATTATGATAAATTTCCTGTTATTCATTTACACTGGGTTCCTCTCTGTGTGTTCTATTTTTCCATGGCTTGCAAAAAGTTATAGACACACAGGCCCCAATAGTATTATGAATACTATATAACCAACATTAATAGCAGATCCAGAACATCCTCCTCCTGTTTGTACTTTGACACTGTAACTGAGCGCAACAGTTCACAGGAAAGCAGCATTTTTCTTGCTTTGGTGTTCTTTCAGCAGAGCCATATAGATTGATTGATTTGAAGGTTGTGTGATTTACACAGGCCAGGGCTGTTGACTGAATTTTATCTGGAATAATAATGTTGGTTTGACCTCCTAAATTGAAAGGTTTAAGAAGGCATAACTTTTAAAAGCTGTTGAAATGCTTGTGTGTTTATGGTAAGTGGTTTTGATAAGACAATGCCAAGTTAGAATCCTCCACAAGTGTCTCATAATTATCTTTATAACACAACAGACCGTCCTTGAAAGAATTAGTGATTGAATCAGTACGAATGTGTTCTTTCACCAACAATCTGCTGATTCAAATATGTACCATTTATAAATAGTAATTTTAAATCCTGGCACAGTAACACATCTGCTATCAACCGCACCCCTTGCACCCCACGGAGCTCGATATTTTGAACAAAGCTGAGATGAGCAGACGGGAGGTGCACATTCCAGCCCTCCCGTAGTCTGTCTAACCCTGTTTCACAGGCTGCACAGTGAAATACGTACTGGCCTCATTGTCACTCCAACTGAGTGGTTGAACCAGTTGGGTACCTGACTTTAAAAAGTAATAAATAGAAGAAAGTCAAAGACATATACCATTTGATGAAAATGTATTGCCTATTCATGTTCCATTTTAAAAATTGCTTTTGTGCATGGCCTGAGGCTTCCAGTGTTATGAAGTTTGCTTTACAATGGGTGGATTAGGAAGATTAATGGTATGTTAGTCTTTATCGCAAGAGGATTTGAGTACAGGAGTGCTGAAGCCTTGCTTTAATTGTACAGAACCCTAGTTCGACTGCACCTGGAGTACTGTGTGCAACTTTGGTCCCCTTACCTTAGGAATGATATTATTGTCATCGAAAGAGTGCAATGAAGCTTCACAGACTTGTTCCTGGGATGGCAGGACTGTCCTATGAAGAGAGATTGGGGAAATTGTGCCTGTGTTCTCTAGAGTTTTGAAGAATGAGAGATGATCTCATTGAAACCTACAAAATACTTAAAGGGATAGACAGGGTACATGCAGGTCATATGGTTCCCCTGGTTGGGGAGTTTAAAACAAGGGGACACAATTTCAAAATAAGGGGGAAGCCACTTAGGACTGAGAAGAGGAGAAATTTATTTACTTGCAGTGTTATGAATCTTTGGAATTCTCTACCCCAGGGGGCCATGGACACGCAGTCATGGTGTATATTTAAAGCAGAGATTGACAGATTTCTAAATACCAATGACACAAAGGGATAAGGGGATATGTGGGGAAAAAGGCATTGAAATGGATGATCAGCCATGATCATATTGAATGACAAAGCAGACTCGATCAGCTGAATGGCCTACTCTGGCTCCTATTCCAAAGGAGCAGAACAAGCCGAAACACATCTGAGCAAGCAGAGCTTGCATGTTTGCTGTTGGTGTTTGCTGGTGTTTTTGGCAGTTGTTTTTTCCTCAATAACTGGAAAAAAACTGTGCAGCTTAAAAACCGAAAGGAAGCTGCATCATTGAGTTCTAGGGGCAGGATGAGCCATTCAATCTGCTGTTATAATATTTGTATCTCTTAGTGCCTTTCACTTGGCAAAATTTAAAGAAAAGACTTTCCAGTTATATTAGTATTTGTCCTGCTAAGCCATCCCAAAGTGCTTCACAGCCAATAAATAACTTTTGAAGTGTAGTTACTATTGTGCTATGGGTCCCAGAGTTTACGGTCAGATAAACAACCATGTATTCTGCTCAATGGTGTTGGTTGAGGGATAAATATCAGCCAAGACACCAAGATAACTTCCCTTGCTGGTCTTTGGATAGTGCCATTGGATCTTTTACATCCACCCAATTGTGGCTAGGACATTGTGGTAAAAGTAATGATGAGGCTAACGGTATTCACCATTATTTTGGAATAAATTGAAGAACAACCTTCAGTGACCGCACACGTGCAGTTAAATGCCAAAATAAGCAAGTTGAGGCAGAAGATCGGCTATTATCTAGTTGAACGGTGGAGCAGGCTCAAGGGGCCAAATGGCCTACTCTTGCTCCTATTTCCTCTGTTCCTCATCAGGAAGTTGCTGTCTGAGTTGCTCTGCTTCTCCAGAAACTGTGTTACACCGGTATCTCAACAAGAGACTCGGCATTCAAACAGTTATAACAAATGGTGTAGTTGCCCACTAGATACCACTAAACATGGCAGGAAAAGTTAAGGCTTGCCCGTTCTTGTGTAAATAAATCCTTAACTGTGTGATGAGTTGTAATTACTACCAAAAATCTCTCTGGCACTGAAAATTAACTTTTATAAGTGTGGAGTCTTATTCCTAATCCCATCTATCATTCCCTCTGTTATTTTGCTTTTTGTCCATGATTTGGTATTGAATTGAATATTCTAACTTACACGGAGTTTGAATTAGGGAGTGTGCCTCAATAAGGACTGTTTGGCTTTGATTAAGGAGATATACAATTGCTTGACCTATTGATAAAGGTCCCAGATCTCCTGCAGAGGGTAACATGCTGCTTTTGATCTTTAATTACTACAAATTCCATGGCAAAAGCACCAGAAGGTTCTGTGCAAGTGCAATGAATGGATGGTGCCTTTTCATTTCCACTTGATCGTGAAATTCTGGCCAGTCCATTTTGATGATGTTGGTTAAGGGATGACTGTTGTCTGTGGATACCAGAGGATATCCTCATATCCTCTCTGCACGACATCGAGGTGTCATTATATTATGTGCTCAAGTGCTGGAATGGCACTTGACATCTTGTGTCAAGTAGAAGTTTGCTACTGGACCAAGCTTCATTTAATTAGCTCTAAATCCCCCTTCATTACAGGGATCAGTCCAGGTACTGTTTAAACCCTGCCATGGTTTTCTATTCTATAACCACCACAGTTCCACAACTCATAGCATGTTCTGGTTTTAAAAACAATCAAATCTCCTATTTTCTTTTGATATGCCGAGGTTAAACTGTCATCCTTCAATCCTGTGCTTGACAGAAAACAAAACTTTCCTGTTTATTTCCAGCTCCCATTTTTGGTTTTCCAGTGGTCCCTTCTTTAACCTTCAGCCTTCTGGGGACAGCAGGGTGGAACATCCCAAGGTGTTTTCACCTAATTGTGGAGTGGGATACCAGCAAAGTTAGACATCTATATTTACTTGTCTGCCCTTTCCCCAATCCCAGCCTCCATAAGACCTGACTTTCATCAGCCAACTCAAATAGAAACACCAAACTCTTCTTAATTACTCAATGTCCTTGATGCTCAAATTTACAATGGCTGGGAGTCAGATGTTTTCTGTTGCTTAAACTTGACATTTGACATCAGTGAATCCAGCCTTATTACTCTGAGGTTACTGCCAACTCTGCAAACACAAATGTGAGGAGATGATGCCCTGAGCACCCATCAAAATGCAGTTTAAAGTATCTCACCCTGTTAGATCTGCCTAAATGAAAACACTAAATAGAAATAACAGAACTGAGAACATTGGCATCAATGTACATGCATATCTTGTTCTGGTATAGTTATGTTGAATAGATAGTCTAAAAATAGGAGAATTTACTTACTTATTGGCATTTATACTAAAATGCCAGCAATGTAGTGCGCTTTCTCCATTGCAGGTACACTATACTATAAAGTAAATTAATTCTACATCTGACAATTTTTTTAAGGCTTTGATAGGGAGATGGGGAGATACTTTAGATGCATTAGGAAGAGGAAGAACAGGTGATTTCCCTGAATCCCAGTGCCAAAGTAAAATTGCCCAAACAGGGATATCTATCTGAGTATCAGTTTCCGCTTCTGTGAAGGGGGGTTCCTATCACTGTGGAAACTCAGTGCTTTATAGTGATGAAGCAAATAACCAATGAGGTTACTGCAGTAATTTTTTTGTTGCTTTGGAGAAAGAAATAGTGTTTATTCATTTGTGCTTTTTGATAACTTTTTTTTATCTCCTGAACAGTTTTTTGTCTTTTCAGCATCACCTGTTCTTCTGGGCTCTTGTTTTTTTTTTCTGATGATCTCAAATTTTTCCGTACGCCACTTCTCCTGGGACTTCCTATGTCACTAAATACCCAGGCCTAGAGGACATGCAGCTGACAGCATCTACTGATGAAGTTGTATAGTTGAGTGCAAGGACATGCAGTAAAGCAGTCTGGGATAGCTCAAACTTTTGATTCTTTATCACTATGCTTATTTGTACAAGGTTGGGGAATACATCGTGGCCTCGTGGTGACATGACCGAAATAGCTAACTCAGAGTGTATGTGAACCTCCAGCCTAGCACTTTGTCATACAATGTCACCTTGCTGCTGGATGCTGTACTTTTCTAACTCATATATTGAGTCCATTTTACTAATGTACTTTCAATAAGGATTCATTATTTAAGGATCTTTGAAAATAGAGTTCAGAACCAAGTGTTAATAGATCAGAAATATAACACGGGGCATATACTGTGCCCCTACTGATCACACCATTGTATGTGAGCTCGCCCTCATCACAGTCTCGTCATGTATCAAATCCTCCGTTTCTTTGCAGCGTTCCTTGCTGTGACAGTGCAAGAAGTTGGAATAACCATAAATGTACTGGCTTCTATTGATCTGTCTTTATACGACAAGGCCCTGTAAGCTTTCTGACTCTGATATGAAAGGGTAATTTTCTCTTTTTCATACTGGTGCATCCTTTTTAAAGTGACTGGCTGCCTGGTTGTTTCTCATGGTCTTAGACAATGATTAGTGAGCTGCCTGGGCCTACTATGTTACCTTGGGTCTGTATTTTCCATGCTATTTAACCAACCTATGACTACAGTACCAGATGTCATCTGAGCAAGGGACTGTTTAAGAAAACAGGGATAAAATATTGGAAATACACACCTGAAAAGAGGAGAGGCAACTTAATAAAAACAAAAACAAAAAAACTGCGGATGCTGGAAATCCAAAACAAGAATAGAATTACCTGGAAAAACTCAGCAGGTCTGGCAGCATCGGCGGAGAAGAAAAGAGTTGACGTTTCGAGTCCTCATGACCCTACAACCCCCCCCCCCCCCCCCACCACAACCTCTCTGTCTCTCTATCTCTCCGCTCCCCACACACACACTTTAAACCAGCTTATATTTCAACTCTTTCTTGGACTCGAACTCAAGTTCTGTCGAAGGGTCATGAGGACTCGAAACGTCAACTCTTTTCTTCTCCGCTGATGCTGCCAGACCTGCTGAGTTTTTCCAGGTAATTCTGTTTTTGTAGAGGCAATTTAATGTCTTGTGTGTTGATCCTGTGAATAGTTCAGTGATGTGCCTTGCATTTAATGGACAAAACTGATGGGGTGCGGACAGGCTGTAATTGGATAAAACCTTGTGCAGAGGTACAAACTTGTAAAATTACCTCAGGAACCTAAGCAACAGTAAATAAATATGAAAGTATTGTTTCTACTGTTTTACTCCATTAAAATACGAGGTGGAAATTCCTGACCCTGCAGCTCAATAATATTGGTCAATGGTGTCACTCCCTCAATAAATGCAAAATTCAACCAAATTGCTTTTTTGAGCGTTGAAAGGCATCAGTAGTCAAATACTTCATTTATATGATTGCATTCTCACTAAAGCAGCCCTGATTTTGGCAGTGGTGTGTTGAAATACCTGAGATGCTGCTGCTGCTATCATTGTGCCAACGTGAAAGTTGAGCTCACCGTTTTTCCTATCTCAGTTGGCTTAGCACCCTAGCCTCCCCTCCCTTCAAATGATACGACTTTTTGCTTATTGACCCATAGAGCCATTCGTCAGAAATTGGGGAAGGAATGACAACCAGAAACACAACTTCAAAACAGTTGCGCACTCGCAGTTTTGCACAGTTGCCGAATTGTTTTCTTGTTATTCTAGTGCTGTCAAATTTTGTCAACAAGATAGACAGGGCAGACACCACAACACTCGAACCCATGGACAATATCAAAGAACCAGTTGCTATGGACAGAATTTGTGTGGTCTCTTCCAGTCTGCAATGAGGATGTTTGTATGTAAGGTGTGTGAGTAGTTCCTTCCCCTCAGTGATTTTTCCTAATTTAAAATAAATTGCAGCAGCAGACTTTCTGGCAATTTTATAAGTAAAGTAGGTTATTTATTATCACACACTTGCCACGGACGTTTGAAGCGCAACAAGTCAATCACTTGTCTCACTCACACTATCACACGCGAAGGTTAGATACAAATGAAGTCAAAGCAGTAATTATAAAAATTGAATTTATAACTTAGTCTCTATATCAATGAAGGCCTGATGTCTTCTCAGCTGAGTTGATACTTTAGTTGGAGTGAAGGTTTTTTGGAAACAAAGGTTCCTGATCAATTGTGAAGCCTCTTGTTGATGAATAGCCAGGAGATTGGTTCTCAGGTGGACTTGGAAGCTGGAACAAGTACAGTACTTTGGCTGCATAAGAAGACTTTCAGTTACGAAGGCTCAGATGTTTCTTGGTGTTTCTGATGTTTCCCTGCTGGATTTGCTTTATTCAGGATATTTTAAACTGCAGTCCCTGAAAGTTAGCTTCAGTACTGCTGGGGTCCAGACCACCACAATACAATTGCAGTTAACAATGGCCATTCACTCTTATCTCTGCCACAACTTGAGAGCTCAAATGTTTTCCTTTCTTCAATATAGTACTCGGAGACAACAGTCGAGAGACCCCATAGTTCCTCAAACGCTGATTCATCCTTAAACAATGAGATGTGCAAACTTCACAGGTGGCTGCCAAGTACTCTTATTCAGGCCGATGTTTAACTAAATATTGGCCACAGAATCGAATACTGTCCACAGTTCAAATGCCCATAATCATGTGTTAAGTTGCAGCCATCTTGTGGCCACTTTCACAAAGTATGATCTTATGGAATGTAATACCTTATATCCTCATGTTTGTACTGAACGTAACACAGTGACCTGATATCTCCATATCCCCCATAGTAACCAGGTTGAAAATAAAAGCAGCAGTTTGAAATTTTAGTGTGGGAATCTTAATGACACCAATCAACATAAATTTAAAATACAATTAAATCTTGGATGGCAGCCTGATATTTCATATTGGCACACAGTGATAACGTCAACATAAATATCAGGTCTTTCATATCGGATTGAATGTAATTGCTAACAGTGGCTTGTATTATCCAAAAGCACCATGGAAAATATTTTGATGTGAACTTTTAAATTTTTGATCACTGAGCCAATGTGTGAAATTATATACTTTTTTAATTACCAAGTACTTTTGCACTGTTGTTATATTCACATGGGATTGGAATATGCTGTAGCGACTCACTTTTTGTATCAGTTGTGTTCATATTTATTCTCAAGTGTCTTGACCTGTTGCTCCTGACTCATAACTTGCCCCAGGCTCTGAACTCATCTCTTTATAGTATTGTCTAAAGATTAAAGTGGTTAAGGGTTGAGTTGCATTCAATACTTTGTAGTAGACAATGGTCAATTTCCCTTGGCATACCATGGGACTATTGGCTGACTTGGTGGTTTGGAGGTAGCAGACTAGAGATGGATTAAGGCTTTTGATGAGGGTAGACAGGCTGTTAAGGATATCAGTTGATTCCACTTAATTGTTGATTTATCAAATACTGAGTTCTTTAGCTGCTCAGAATTGTAGATTTGCTGCTGTTACGTTGCACCTGTTGTTACTGTTACTGACCATGTTTGTGGAATGGTTCAAGCAGGGAAATGCTGGGTATTCTCTCAGTTGCGTCACACTAGAACAAGCATTCACAGGCCCCATTAATATCATCATGTGTACCAAGTTATAGGCCTTCAACTGCCGGTAAGTTTTTTTTTAAGTCTTGAAAGGAAAATTCTTTTGTGAGCAGGTCTGAGTCATTTCCCAGCTACTATGACTAGTGTCCTCCCAGCACCATTCCCCTCCCCTGGCCTGACAACCATGTTGTGTGCACCCACTTCCCCCATCCCATCTCAGTTTGAGAACTTCTGCTACAACATATTTATTGCGTTTATTTGATGGTAGATTTGACATTGTACCGTGCATCTTACACTTAAGTTTTTATCCCCCTCAGAAAATGAGCGCACGATGCAACAGCACAACAGAATGGAGCCATTCAGTGACCAAACTAAATTACTAGTTCATTGAACTGCCAATCAAAAAATGTGCTGCTGCCTTTGAACATGAACACTGAGATCAGTCAGACCCATTGATTGGTGTGTCTGTGAAACAGGGCTTGTTATTGCTGGAGAAACCCTCATCACACAAGAATGAGCATAAGAAGTTTTTGAAATTGTTCTTTGCTGATCCCAACGTGTAACAATTATGAACTTGCTGAGATAATGAACGCAAGAATAAGCTAAAATATTTGTCAACTTTAATTCGGCTGATACGATTTGGTCTGGAATTGGATGTCTTGCCTATGGATAGAAATTTGGGTTCTATAAGGTATTAAACTTGGCCAGGGCATCTTTTTGAATGCTCTTCCTGTTATACTGGAACAGAAAACTCAAAATCGGCCCTCAGCTTTTTATCTTAAAAAGGGGTAGGCATTGGCCCCAAATATATGTATAGCTTAAATAACTGGAGGAGTAATAAGCTGACATCAAAGGGATGGTAAATTGTCTTTGGAGCTGTGCCAGATGCCAAACATAACAGCACACTGCAGTGCAGGTGAGAGGCCACAAGTTGCATAATTAATTTAATTATTAATTTAATATGTCTAATCAGTAGAATGGAATTTAATCCAGTGCCCAACTATTTCTAAACATTATTTACTCAAGCAATTATTCAAGTTTTAACTTGTATCTCTGAAAAGTGCATTTTCCCCCACAGGTAAAGTAATTATTGGCGTGATATCAGTGCGACTCAAAGGGAAAGTAAAGTCTAGTGGTTGAGTTCTTTATTTTGTTGCTATATTCTCCTTTCCATGTAATTATACTCAAGGCTTTGTTTCTCGTTCCTCTAATCAGAACACTCTGTGATCACTGATCCACCCAGGTGGCCTTAATGCCAGTTCCTGTGTAATCCCACCTCAAATCATTTGTATTACTTAACCAATTAAACAAATGAAAAAAATAGGTACTGTGTGCTTATGCCAGCATTATATATTTTAACTTTGAAGGAAAATGTTGTGTATATTCAATTTCAATACGTGTACACAAAATACTTTGATCAGAAGAATAAAAAAATCCTAGCCAGTAAAATAAAGTAAAGCAAATAATGTCATGAGAGAACTCACTTTCACATGGCTGATTTCTTCCCATCTCATTGTGTTGCATTATGAGAGACTTTGCCCAGATTCTGCCTGGATTAGAAAGAAGCTGCTTTTCTTTCACCATAGTGTCTATTGATACCACAGTGTCGAGCAATGACTTAGAGATGGGGCAGGACTTGCAACAAACCACCTATTTTTACAGGAGCCAAGGGCTGGATTTTCAAAGTAGATTCAGGAACCCAGCACCAGGATGAATTCCGGATCCCAGCTCCGCACCTCAACTGCATCGCTCACCCAGCACTGTTCTTAAATGTAAATGTCCTAATTGGCCAAGAAGCAAGCTTGGTGGCCAATTAGTGGCACCAGGCACCTCCAGGAGACAGGATCTGCCTTCCTGGCACTAGTGGCAAAGGCAGATGGCAGCCATAATAGGGCCTGCTGCTGCCTTGCCCATTAGAGTAGGCAGCTCCTCTGAGGACCAGCAGCGTTAATGGGGAGGAATGTGGCCACGTAACAAAATAAAGGTACTACACTCGACCTGGTGCAAGTCGTCCTATGAAACAACAATTTTCAGCAAACAATAAGGAACTTTCAGATGTCCCCACAATGAGCCCGACAGCTGGGCACCAACGTGCAACAGACTGTGCGGGTTCACTGATTTGCCCTTTGAAAATCCTGTCCTTGCACTCCCCAGCTTGTTAACAACCTCTAAAGAAGCTTGATGGGCCATTAAGCCATTAATTAGACAGGAGCGGGTTCCCTGTGGCCTCCCCCCCACTAGCACTTGAAACTTATAGACTGTCCCTGGGCCATCGTGCCCCAAAGATGACCTCCAGGACCATGATTTTTAAATCGCACCTGCACTGGGTCCCACTTACACCAGCATTTGAAAACTCACCCTAAGTATCTGCTTAGCAAATGGAGCCCATTCAAATAGCACACTACAACAGTCCGGAGTCTATTTAAAAAGAATCTGATCTACTGCAAACAGAACACGTGACTGAAATGACAGCAATGTTTTCCAATCAAAAACAGAGTGATTCCTCCAGCTAAAAACCTATGAATGGAAGATAGTTACATAATGCATAGTGATTATTACTCCAACAAAGTGACGTGAGTGGAAGACAGTTGCATGTAAATTATGCACATAAAATCAAATTTACATCAACACAGTTTTCAGGCATGATTGACAAGAGAGTTAACCAATCACCTCCTTTCTGGTTGGGAATAATGACGGCACTAAATGCACCCTCTTTCACTAAGAGACTGAGGACCAATTTGAATTTGGATATTATGGGCAGAATCGTCCCAGCTTCGTGCTAAGTGTGGCACTGGGCGTGAAAAACGACATTTTACCTGCCAGCTGCAATGGCGGATTTTCACACCATATTGTCCCCTTCCCATCTCATAAATTATGCAGTCACAGGAAACATGCCATCTCACTGGCAGACGGCTTTCAATTTGCCTTGCCGATTCCTCACTCTATGCCATATTTAAACTGCAGGCATGCACACAGTTCACAATGCTTGCAGCCCAGAACTGCTCCAGTGAATGCATGGCCTGAAAAACCAGGAAGAGTGCAGCCACCCGTTTCAATGATACATCCCTGGGTCGCCTTTTGGCACCGTGGAGGCCCGTCATGATATCCTCTACCCCCCGCTCTGGCCTTAGGAGGCTCATCAGTCTCACTGCTCTGGCTTGGGAGGTGGTGGCAGCAGTGGTCAATGCCAAAGCAGCAGACAAGAGGTCAGCAATCCTGTGCAGAAAACTAATGAATGATCTCATCCGTGCTGCCAGTGTAAGTCAACCATCTCATCACTCTCAACTCACTCACTCACAGGCTCATTACACATTCACCGGTATCTCGCTCATTACCAACTAAAGGGACATCAACACTCACTCTCTCTCACATACACCTTTACGTCTCCATTTGGCCTCATCTCCTCTGGAGATCACCTTCTCTCCTGTCCGTGGCTCCACACCAGCACTTATGCATGCCTGGCATCCTTCTCATTTAGCCTGGCATGAGCCTTGCTCACATTCTCTCCACCTGTCTTTATGCAGGACAAGATCGTGTGCAGTCATTGGGAGAGGTCCCAGACCCGGGTGGAGTGCTGGATATCTAAGTTTTAACTCTGTTCGAGAGTCGCGGGTAGGAGCTGGTCAGGGAGGATGTGGACCATTCCTGCGGCAATGGTGAGGTCGACGGCAAATATCCACTTGAGGATCCTGTACCAGATCACCCCTCTGCCAATGCTGCTCTGAGTCCACTGTTCTGTGTGTAACATGGCTGCCAAACGCTATTAATCCCCAATTTCTCTCCTAGGCACATCTGTAATGTTGCCCTCAGGCAACCTTGACCATGACCCCAGTGCCGAGAGAACCTCAGATGAGAACCCTGAGGGCAGCACCATTGAAGACCTCTCATGGCGCTCACCCATACCCTCCACCGCGCAGTGATACACACCTCAGTGGGACTTAGATGTAGAGCAGCCTCAGGATCACAATCTGGTGAGCACAGCACACAACCTGTTCCGTAACAGATGGAGGCAGGGACATTTGAGGTGGCTTGTGCTTGGAGGACTGCTGGAGGCAAGGAAACTGCTGAGTCTGAGTAAGATGATGAGCCTCTGGACTTGTCCTCAATCAGCTGGTTGGAGCTGCAAAGACAATCATGGGAACATCAAGTAGGAATGTCTGGTACACTCACAGACTGCAAGGGAAGATGGAGGAGTGTGTCCACTTTCAGGCTGAGGTGATAGTGCTGGCATCCCAACACTGGCAGGATGGCAGTGTGTAACCTTCAGAGTAAAATGATGGTCTGGCTCCACACTCACTGGACACATCAGCGATGCCTGCACCTCGATGGTGCTTGTCATTGCTGCCAGAATGTCGGGGCCAGATGTCACAGAGTGCCATCATTCTCTCTCTCTGCTCTCAGCACCTTTTGAGGCCCCTCTCCCCATCTCTTCAGCATGAGTCCGGTGACGGGGTGGTCTGAAGGTGACAGGTGGTGAAGGCTGACAAAGGATCATGTGCACTTTAAGTTTGCAGCTGCACCTCCATAATATAACCCTGATCATAGAGCGCAAGTGAGCTGCCATCAGCCACACGGGAGTCAGGTTTTCACAGAGGCTATGTGAAGATCTGTGGAGTGCCTTCACTGCATGTCGTCATCATCCTCCTGGAATCTTACAGCTTTTAGGGCCTCACAAGCTTGCCTGCCATGCCTGGCCAGTGTGATGCCCTCATCGCTGGCATCCTCGCCTTCGAGGACCTCATCACTCTCATCCTCTTTGATGTCCTCCTTGTTGGAGGAGACATGCAGCTCTTTCATCTCCTCAGGCAGGTCCTCCCCCTGTTGCAGCATCAAGTTGTAAAGTGCGCAGCAAGTTACGGTGATGTGCAAAACCCTATGGGGACTGTATTGCGGTGCTCCTCCAGACCTGTCAAGGCACTGGAACCTCATTTTCAACATGTCTAGCTTTTGCTCCACCTAAGTCCTGGTCATGGCATGAGCCTCATGAAACTGTCATTCTGCTGCAGTCTGAGGCCGCCGCACGGATGTCATCAGCCACGGCCTCTGTGGGTAACCCATATCCCAGGGAACCAACCCTGCAGCCTCTGCGGACCCTGGAAGATGTCTGGGATCTGAGACCTGCTGAGGATGTAGGAGGTGTGGACAGTCCCTGGGAATCATGCGCAGACCTGTAGGATGCATTTGTGGTGGTCGCAGACCAGCTGAACATTCAGCGAGTGGAAGCCCCTGAGGTTGACATACTGGACTACTTGTTGCCATGGAGATCTAAGTGCCATGTGAGTGTCGTTGATGGCACCCTGTACCAGTGGAAAACCAAAGTTCACTGCAAATCCTAGCACTCTTGCTTCCTGGATTTCCTGATCCCATTCGAAATGCACAAAGTTATATGTCTTTGTGAAGATGGCGTCTGAGCTCCTGGATGCTGTTGTGTGGAGACTTGCGAGATTCCACACAGGTGACGTGTGGAGCCCTGGAAGGAGCCACTGGCTTAAAAATTTAGTGCCACGGTCACTTTCACGGCCACTGTCTGTGGATGCCTTCTGTGTCCTTGTGGCACCAAATGCTGCAGCAGGCGGCATATGTGACTGACCAGTTGCCTCAGGCGCAGGCATTCACTGAAACCACACTGCAAGGCTGTGCTGTTAGCTTGAACCATGAGGGATATTGGGTCCAAACCTGAATAAAGACATTGCAAGGAGCTGTGAGCGCTTCCACCAGTGACTGCGCCATGGCCACCTTTCATAAGGGCATTCTACAACTGGCCCAGTCACCCAATTGTTCTACCGCCCCCTAAAATGCACATTAATTTGCAGTGTACTTACGAGGCGGTAAAGAGCTCTGGATCATTTGGTGGCACTTTCATGTTTCTGTCGTTTGAGTGGACAGAAATGCTTCAGAGGCCTGACTCCAAGCGTGTCAATGGAGCTGCTGCTGAATGGTCTCAGCTGTTGAAGAATGCTCACTTTTGCAAGCTTTTCCAAGTGCGTGGCTGATTCTCTCACCACCCCCCCAACTTTGCTTGTGCACTTTCATCAGCCTGAGCTGCCTTGGATCCCACCAGCCCCACCCACACTGGATCCCTTGCCCTGGCACCACACTGAAAAAGGCAGCCAGGAAAAAGCAACTTGTCTGTGCCCACCCCCGCATGCGTGGCACCTCTTCCTTGATGTCCGAAGGGCAATCCTTGTCAGCTCTGCGCAAGGTTGTGTGCACTCAACTCCAAATTCCCCTCAAGGTTCAGCTCGCTAAGTGCGTGCCTTTTAAAGGCAGTCGTAGATAATGCTGTCCTGAAGTCACACCGACATGGGAGGTAAATTTGATGTGGGGGAAAGATTCTGGCGTGCAGGCACAATGATGAGATGCAAATGCATTGAAATTGGGTTCCCGACGTTGGACAGTGGGATACACGGCCCGCCATTGATGGGCGAAGCGGACGATAGCAATATGGTTTCACGAGGGTGTAAAAATGATTTTTGGCCTTCTCACCATACTGTCCGCCAATGGTGTCAAATACGCCCACCGCCAATGGGAGCAGAAAATTCCAGCCCGTACCTCCTGTATTTTGTGAATTCGAGGGTGTGCTTGGCAGGTAGAGACTAACATGAAAGCTTTGCTAAAAGAGTTAGTACATGAGTGGTTATCCCACTTTCTGCCAAGGATGGTTAACTCTATATTATCAAACTGCAAAGAAAATCAAATCCAGAACCTGTTGGGTCTTCTAGCGGAACCCTGTAGAACCTGCTCCAATTGCAGTGCTGGATTCTAACTCCCCACCTCATGCCACAAGCAACTTTTAATAGTCAAAACATTTATGTTACTTCTGGCTTGAAATTGGTCTTAAGCTGATTTGATCTTCATTTGCAATCTACCCTTAAACATTTGGACTTTCAGAACTTCTTACAGTGCTTTAAATCTTCCGCTGGAATATTTCAAAGCATTTTCTGTGAACCCACACATAAAAGGCAGGTGGTTACTCTCTGTCATCATGCTTAAGTTCAATTTTGCTGAATGATATTTGAAACTGCTGAGAAAGGGAGAGAGACCTTGCATGTGTTTGTGTCTCAGAGTATCTGAGCATATTGTAACCTTGGTTAAATAAATCATGCTTGGAATTGTACAGTGTAAACTTTCACTGTAGATGTTAAAATAAAACTCAGTTCTGCTTGTGTAAGCAGCTGCTCCAGCGGCTGGCTCAGTGAGCTTACACAGTGAGTATCGTCGTTGCACAGAACAGGAAGAGCCCAAGTTCGATCCATGGTGTATGCCCAGTTAGTTCTTCACTCTGATAAAGATACTACAATTGATGGTTAATGTCCAGGAGTACATCTACACAGTGACCACTTGGTATTTCTGAGGGTGAATAGTGTCCATGAAAATGAACACAGCAAGTAGTCAACACATTGAAGGGGAAGAGGGGTGGAAAGTTGGTTAGGGAGCAGTGTTAATGCAGTTTCCAAAAACAGTCTCATGTGTGTGAATGAAAAGTCTGAATTACCCTTGATGACTGAGTGAATGTTAGATTTATTTTACTCAGAAGGTTTTCAACTCCCAGTCTCTGCTGAGTTAGTTGATCTCAAATGGAGCTTCACTTACAGTTATAAAAACAGAAAACGCAGGAAAAGCTCAGCAGGTCTGGCAGCATCTGTGGAGAGAGAAACAGTTAATGTTTTGAGTCCATATGATTCTTCAGGGCTAAGGGGAAGTAGAAATGTGATGGATTTTACACAGTCTAAGAGGGGGTGGAGCAGGTGGAATGAGATAGAAAGTCAGGGACAGGTGACAGCTAAGGAGAAATCGACAAAGATGTCATGGACACAAGACAAAGGGAGTGTTATGGTAGTGGTGAAAAATAAAGAAGATGCTGATTGTGGCACAAACATAGGATAGCAGAAGGTGTTAATAGGAGAACAAGGAACTCTGTGAAAGCAAAACATGAAAACAAGTGACAGCCCGGGGGGTGCGGGGAGGTGGGAGGGGGCAGGAGCTGGTTTGGGGATAAAGGATGAAAAAATGAAGAAATAAATAAAAGAATAAAATAAAATCCCATCCATGACCCTCCACCCCTTCCTGTCCCTCAGACCCCATCCCTTCTTCTAATCCCATTCCTTGCCATGTATCCACCCTTGGCCTTCTCCTCTCTGATGCTCAATGTTGTGTACTCAGCAAAGGACTTAGTTTCTAGTTTCATCCCCTTATGCCCTCACCTCAATGAATATTGGGCTTGGCACCATGCTGAGTTCTTTTTCCGTCACCTTCGTTTATGTGCTCACTTCTTTGGGTAGGAGTCCTCCCCCCCATTCAATGGAACCTTTCACCCACCTCCATTATTCACCCTCCTCCTGGACTCCTCCTTCTGGCCTCTTTGCTGCTCTTGATTATTTCATTGAAAACTGTCGGCGTGACATTGGTCTTAGTTTCTCTGCTCCTCTCACCTACTCCAACTTCTGAACTTGCTGTACTCCGTTCCCTCAGGTCCAACCCTCACTTTGTTATCAAACCTGCTGACAAGGTTGGTTCTGTTGTTGTCAGGTGTAGAGACCTCTACCTCGCAGAGGCTGGGTGCCAACTCTCAGACACTTCTTCCTACCTCCTCCTGGACCATGACCCCACCACCGAACGTCAAGCCATTGTTTCCAGGGCTGTCACTGACCCCATCTCCTCTGGCGATCTTCCCTCTACAGCTTCCAACCTCATTGTCTTTCAACCTTGCACAGCCCACTTCTCCCTCCTTCCCAAAATCCACAAACAGGACTGTCCCAGTAGAGCCATTGTGTCAACCTGTTCCTGCCCCATGGAACTCATTGCTTCCTATCTTGACTCTGTTCTTTCTCCCCTTGTCCAGTGTCTTCCCACCTACATCCATGATTCCTCTCATGCCCTACGTCATTTCAACAATTTCCAGTTTCCTGGCCCTAACCCACGTTTCTTCACCACGATGTCCAATCCCTCTACACCTCCATCCCTCTACAGGTTGGCCAGAGGGCTCTCTGCTACTTCCTTGAACAGAGACCTGAACAATCCCCATTCACCACCACTCTCTTCTGCCTGACTGAACTTGTTCTCTAAACAATTTCTCCTTTAACTTGTCTCACTTCCTCCAGATAAAAGGTGTGGCTATGGGTACCCGCATGGGTTCCAGTTATGCCTGTGTCTTTATGGGGTATGTTGGAACATTCCTTGTTCCAGTCCTACTCAGGCCCCATCCCACAACTCTTTCTCTGGTTCATCACTGCTTCGTTGCCGCTTCATGACCTCATCTGGACCTGGAAAAATTTATTAATTTTGCTTCCAATTTCCACCCCTCTATCACCTTCATATGGTCCATCTCCGACACTTCCCTTCCTTGACCTTTCTGCCTCCATTTCTGGTGATAGGTTGTCCACCAATATTCAATACAAGCCCACCGACTCCCGCAGCTATCTTGACTACACCTTCTCGCACCCTGCATCCTATAAAGACTCCTCAATTCTCTCAGTTCCAATGCCTCCGGTGCATCTGTTCCGATGATGCCACCTTCCAAAATAGCACTTCTGACATGTTTTTCTTTTTCCTTAATTGAGGTTTCCTCCCTACTGTGATTGACAGGGCCCTCAACAGTATCTGACCCATCTCCCACGCCTCTGCTCTCAAACCTTCCCTTCCCACCCAGAAACATGATAGGGTCTCCCTTGTCCTTACTTTTTACCCCACCAGCTTCTGCATTCAAAGGATCATCCTCCACCATTTCTGCCAACTTCAGCATGATGCCACCACCAAACACATCTTCCCCTCACCAGCACACCCCACCCCACCCCCTTCAGCATTCCATAGGGACGGCTCCCTCTGTGACACCCTGGTCCACTCCTCCATCACCCCCAATTCCTCATCCTTTTCACACAAAACCTTCCCATGTAATCTTAGGAGGTGCAACACCTGCCCCATTACCTCCTCCCTCCTCACTGTCCAAGGCCCCAAATACTTCCAGGTGAAGCAACACTTCACTTGCATCTCATTCAACTTGGTCTACTCTGCAGTCTCCTCTACATTGGGAGACTAAACACAGACTGGATGACCGCTTTGCGGAAGACCTTCGCTCAGTCTGCAAGCAAGACCCAGACCTCCCTGTCGCTTGCCATTTCAACACACCATCCTGTTCACATGCCCACATGCTCTCATGTCTGTCCTTGGCCTGCTGCAATGTTCAAGTGAAGCCCAACGCAAACTGGAGGAACAGCACCTCATCTTCCAGTTAGGCACCTTACAGCCTTCTGGAGTTAACACTGAGTTCAACAACTTCAGACCATGAACTCTCTCCTCCATCCCCACCCCCTTTTAAATCCAATTTCTATTTATTTATTTATTTATCAATTTATATTTATTTCTTTTTTTTCTTTTATTTATTCATTTTCTTATCCTTTTTCCCCAAACCATCCCCTCATTCCAGAGGGCTATCTGTCAGTTGTTTTTATGTTTTGCTTTCACAAAGTATTAACCCTTGTGAACACCTTCTGCTAACTTACCTTGATGCCACTATCAGCATCATCTTTACTCTTTACCAGTACCATTAACACTCCCTTTGTCAATCTCTCCTTAGCTGTCACCTATCCCTGACCTTCTATCTCATTCCACCCTGCTCCACTCCTCTTAGACAGTATAAAATCCATCACATTTTTTCTTCTCTTTCATTCTGAAGAAGAGTCAGGCGGACTCGAAACGTTAACTCTGTTTCTCCACAGATGCTGCCAGACCTGCTTAGTTTTTCCAGCATTTTCGGTTTTCTTTCAGATTTACAGCATCCACAGTATTTTGCTTTTATCTCAGCATTTACTTCCCCACCCTAGAAATCAACTGTATCAGCCAGAGTTCTCCATGCTAATTAATAGCAAGTAGTTTCCCTTGGAAAAAAGCACACAAGTGAACTTTGGGTGTGAACCACATTGACTTTGGTGCCTTCCTCAGTGAAACAGCCTGAAGAATGATGGGTTGGCACTCATGGAATCATACAGCAGTAAGAGTCGGTGCTTTCAGGAATAGTGAAGGAGAAAAGAAAAGGTGTATATTGAGGAGGATGCAATCTAAATGCTAGAATTTTATCCTGATTCAGTCCATTTGAAATATCCATGATGGTGATGGAACTAAAACTTGCTGTGCTTTTGGAGTAGGGTACGTTCTATTCTATGGTTTGTTATACATACACTGATGTGTTCTACTGACTAAAATATCAGTTTTGTGATCAATATAGCCAGCTAAATGATTGAAGTAGGAGGAGGTCAGAGAAGGATTAGTTAGTTTAGTGGTCCTTAGTTGAGGAATATAACGTAATAATTAGTAATACATTAGGGAGCATTAAAATAACAGGTTAGTGCCTTCAAAAGTAATGGATAAAGGAATGCTGGACAAAAGTGTTGAGCATTCACCTGTGAATGTCAGTAACAGTAATCCCTTGAGCTATGCTGAACAGAGCAATTCATTTATTCCTAATATAGAACAGATCCTTTTTTATTCTTTTCCCCAAACTTTGAGATTACAAACAGATTCCTATTCGTACTATTTGTCATATTTGTCCTATTATACTGGGACAATGCAATGGAGACCGATAAATGGAACAGGAATTTCGAGAGGGGTTGCATCTTTAAAGGGAGGGAGAGGTTTTCAGAAAAGTGGACAATCTCTTTTTGTTAGCAAACCTTCAGAACAAGACCATAACCTGAAGCTGATTAATTGAAATTCTTTAATGAGCGAAGGAAAAACTATTGACTTTTTCCCCAGGATTTTCTTTTTAAAAGTTGCATCTTTTAGCGGAACATTTTTTTGCTGCATTCATAATACCATGAGTCAAAACATTTTTTGATTAACAGAACAAAATAATCAATGCTGTGAGTTAGCTTTTTTAACACTTGGCGTGTGGTGCTATAATGCCCCTGTTGACTGCGTGAGATCTGACACGATACAGTGCCCACTATGTTATATAAAACTGTGGGAACTACTTATTTTGACAGGAGCAGTTTCATTTGGTAAATGCATTGACCATAAGACATAGGAGCAGAAGTAGACCATCCGGCCCATCGAGTCTGTTCCGCCATTCAATGAGATCATGGCTGATCTGATAATCCTCAACTCCACTTTCCTGCCTTTTCCCCATAACCCTTGATTCCCTTACTGATTAAAAATCTGTCTCAGCCTTGGATATACTTAATGACCCAGCCTCTACAGCCCTCTGTGGTAAAGAAGTCCACATATAAACCACGCTCTGTCTTAAATGGGCGACCCCTTACTCTGAGATTATGCCCTCTGGTCCTAGACTCTCCCACAAGAGGAAACAACCTCTCAGCATCTACCCTGTCAAGCCCCCTAAGAATCTTATATATTTCAATAAGGTTGCCTCTCATTCTTCTAAGCTCCAATGAGTACAGGCCCAACCTACTCAACCTCTCCTCATAAGAAAATCCCTCCAAACCCAGGTTCAACCTAGTGAACCTGCTCTGGACTGCCTCCAATGCTGGTGTACCTTTCCTTCAATAAGGAGACCAAAATTGTTCATATTATTCTAGGTGTGGTCTAACTAGTGCCGTGTATAGTCATAGCAAGGCTTCCCTATTTTTATACTCCATTCCCTTTGAAGTAAAGGCCAACATTCCATTTGCCTTCCCTATTACCTGCTGAAATTGAATGCTAGCTTTTTGTGATTCATGCATGAAGACCCCCCAAATCCTGCTGTGCTGCAGCTTTCTGCAGTCTTTCTTCATTTAAGTAACATTCAGCCCCTCTTCTTCCTGCAAAGTGCATAACCTCACATTTTCCCACATTATATTCCATCTGCCAAGTTTTTGCCTACTTCCTTAACCTGCCTACATCCCTCTGTAGACTGTGTCATCCTCACCACTTGCCTTCCCACCTATTTTTGTGTCATCCACAAACCCGGCAATTGTACATTCATTTCCCTCATCCAACTCATAAATATATATTGTAAATAATTATGGTCCCAGTACTCATCCCTGTGGCACTCCCACTAGTTACAGGTTGCCATCCTGAAAATGCCCCTCTTATCCCAACTCCCTGTCTTCTATTAGTTAGCCAATTCTCTATCCATGCTAATATAATACCCCCAACACCATGGGCTCTTAACTTATTAATTAGCTTTATGTCCGGTTAACAAAGGTTGTACCCAACCCCATTTCAGTAAATGTGTTAGTTTGAAGGGGATTGTGTAACAACACATTTGATGAAAATAAATACTTTAAATAAAACATACTTTGGCTCAAAACAATGACTCAGGGCTGGATCTTCCGGTTGGCGAGCAGGGGGTGGGCCCCGCTTGCCGACAAGTAAAATGATGCGGGGTGATGGCAGGCATGTGTCCCGACATCACCCTGTATCATTTAGACTTCAGTTCGGTGGGCACTCACCCGAGTCGGCTGTGCACCCGCCGAACTGTCAGTGGCCACTTAAGGCCTTTAAAAAAGTAATTAAGGCAGTTAATAGACCTGCCCATCCAACCTTAAGGTTGGTGAGCAGGCAAAGAACCAAGGCAGCCTTCAGAAAAAACATGAAATCTCATCTACGGGCAGGATGAGGTTTCATGAGGGATTTAAAATGTCTGTAAAATGTTGTAATAAAAGAAACTGACATGTCCCAGCTCATGGGGGGGGACATGGCAGGAATTTTTTTTTGTACCCTTCCAAAAATTGTTGGAACTTCCTTCAATCTCTCTGAGGTGGCACTTTGCCTCTGGGAGATCTGTGCATTCTTTCACGTGCATGCAGGTAAGAGCGCACTCTGACTCAGGGCCCCTCCCCCCCCGAAGCACAGGGAGCGCACATGCTTCTGAGCGACATCACGCTGGGCAGGCCTTAATTGACCTGCCCACGTAAAATAGCGGCATGCCCCCAAATGGGGGCGCTGTTCTGAAACCCGTCTGCCCCCACACAACAACCCCCCCACCTGTCCAGATGGGTGGAAAATGTTGCCCTTGGTTGCTGTGCCAAAGTGCTGTCAGGGTGTTCAGGCTTTTTGCATTCTGAATCCCTGTTCATATTTTGTACAGTTTTATCAGCATTTAGAAACTGCTACAAGTAAGATATAAAGGGCCAAAAGAATGTGACTGATCACAAACATATTTAACCAGATGAAACTATGCCCTTTCAGAATGGCGTATGTAAAAATAGATATCATTCTACAACAAAACTGAGTGTCTCTTTACAGGTGAGTGAGATTTGGATAGGTCTGTGATTGTAAGAAATGTTTCACCAGAGAGGCGAATTTACTGATATTGAGTAAGCTGCTATGTATTTAGAAGAAACAAATTGCTTTCCTTCAGTTAGCAGCAGCATGACAACTTTTCTGTTTCCAGAATACCTTTGTTCCTCTTTCGATATCCTCACCGCTCCCCCATCTAACTGCAAAGCAATAGGAAACACAGGCTTCTTCAAGCACTCCGTAACGTTGGATATCTTGTCAGGAAGAGGCACAATTCCGATCAGGGAGACTGAGGTAGCAATTTCACGTCCTTCCATACCTGAAAGGAGCACCTTCCTCTAACAGACTGATTAAGAATATGGACCTGGTGTTGACCAATTATTGCCGTAAAGCCACGCCTTTTTACTTGGAGCAGTTAGGTACATTGAAAGAAAAAGCACAAGTTGTTACCGACATCATTGATTTTATTTAAAGAATCATGTTGAATGCAGAGCTTTGAAAGAATTTGGGTTTTTAGTGATTCTCTCGGGAGGAAATTATATGATATATGATAAACACACCTTAACATTTGAACTCAGGGCCTGTTGCTTTTTGAAACAACTGGTGAATAATTGAAACATTTCACTTCAATGTCATCACTGAATGGCTCTGCATATAGCAATGTGCTCCATGTTAAAAGCAAAATTCTGCAGATGCTGGAAATCTGAAACAAAAACAAAAATAGCTGGAAAAACTCAGCAGGTCAGACAGCATCTGCAGAGAGGAACACAGTTAACATTTCGAGTCTGTATGGTTCTTCAGAACTAAAGAAATATAGAAATGTGGTGAAATATAAGCTGGTAGAGGTGGGTGGGACGTGTAGAGCTGGATAGAGGCCAGTGATAGGTGGAGGCAAAGAAGAGATTGCCAAAGATGTTGTAGACAAAAGGACAAAGGGGTGTTGATGGTGGTGATATTATCTAAGGAATGTGCTAATGGTGACATTAAGGGTAGAAAGCAGGACAAACAAGTGGCAGATGGCCCGAGTGGGGGTGGGGTGGAGGGAGCGGGGAAGGGATCGAAATGGGCTAAAAGGTGGAAATAAAATGATAGATTTAAAAATAGGTGGGAAAAGAAAAATATATTTAAAAAATATAAATTATTGGAAAAAGGGGGATCGGAAAGGGGGTGGGGCTGGAGGAGAGAGTTCATGATCTGAAGTTGTTGAACTCAATGTTAAGTCTGGAAGGCTGTAAAGTTGGAAGATGAGGTGCTGCTCCTCCGGTTTGCATTGAGCTTCACTGGAACAGTGCAGCAGGCCAAGGACGGACATGTGGGCATGAGAGCAGGGTGGTGTGTTGAAATGGCAAGCAACAGGGAGGTCTGGGTCATGTTTGCGGACAGACCAAAGGTGTTCCACAAAGTGGTCACCCAGTCTGCGTTTGGTCTCTCCAATTTAGAGGAGACCGCATTGGGAGCAGCAAATGCAGTAGACTAAGTTGAGGGAAGTGCAAGTGAAGTGCTGCTTCACTTGAAAGGAGTGTTTGGGCCCTTGGACAATGAGGAGGGAAGAAGTAAAGGTGCAGGTGTAACACCTTCTGCGGTTGCATGGGAAGGTGCCGTGGGAGGGGGTTGAAGTGTAGTTGGTGATGGAGGAGCGAACCAAGGTGTCCTGGAGGGAATGATCCCTGCGGAATGCCTCTGTGGTGGGGGGTGAAGGGAAGATGTATTTGGTGGTGGCATCATGCTGAAGTTGGCGGAAATGGCGGAGGATGATCCTTTGAATGCGGAGGCTGGTGGGGTGATAAGTGAGGACAAGGGGGACCCTATTATCATGGTTCTGGGAGGGAGAGGAAGGAATGAGGGTGGATGTACGGTAGATGGGCTGGACACGGTTGAGGGTTGAGTTACCGTGGGTGGAAAACCTCGGTTAAGGAAGAAGGAAGACATGTCAGCGGAACTGTTTTTGAAAGTGGCATCATCAGAACAGATGTGACGGAGGCAAAGGAACTGAGAGAATGGGATGGAGTCCTTACAGGAAGCGGGGTGTGAGGAGCTGTAGTCGAGGTAGCTGTGGGAGTCGGTAGGCTTGTAATGAATATTGATCGACAGTCTATCACCAGAAATTGAGAAAGAGATGTCAAAGAAGGGGAGGGAAGTGTCAGTGATGGACCATGTGAAAATGATGGAGGGGTGGAAATTGGAAGCAAAATTAATAAATTTTTCCAGACCCAGATGAAAGCATGAAGCGGCACCAAAGCAGTCATCGATGTACCAGAGAAAGAGTTGTGGGAGGGGGCCTGAGTAGGACTGGAACAAGGAATATTCCACATACCCCATAAAGAGACAGACATAACTGGGGCAGATGTGGGTACCCATAGCCACATCTTTTATTTGGAGGAAGAGAGAGGAGTTTAAGGAGAAATTGTTCAGTGAGAGAATGAGTTCAGCCAGATGGAGGAGAGTAGTGGTGGATGGGGATTGTTCGGGCCTCTATTCGAGGAAGAAGTGGAGAGCCCTCAGACTATCCTGGTGGGGGATGGAGGTGTAGAGGGATTGGATGTCCATGGTGAAGTGGAGCCAGTTGGGGCCAGGGAACTGGAAATTGTTGATAAGAAGTAGGGCTTCAGAGGAGTCGCGGATGTAGGTGGGAAGAGACTGGACAAGGGAAGAGAGAATGGAGTCAAGATAGCAAGAAATGAGATCCGTGGGGCAGGAACAGGCTGACAATGTGTTCCATGTGACCTCTGAATGATGGCCTGGCTCTCCTTAACCTTTCCCCCTTACCTGCAAGTTTACTATGCTGAATAATCCAGTTGACAGCAAGGAAATGGTTAAAGAAAATCCCTAACACGTGTTAACTAAAGCTCCATGATACTGAATTTCATCAATGGAATCTTTCACATCCTGCTTGCAATTCATGAAAGAAAAGCTCATTTCAAATTAGTTTCAAATTGGCCCAATGGGTTAAAATTATTAATTTAATTGCAGTAATTAACTGGGCCAGTGTAATATTTTCTGCTGTGCAGCGTCAAGGCAAGTTAAAATTCCACATTACTGAAAATGTAAATGCTGAATTCATGTTCCAATTACACTGCACTTCTGAGTAGAGAGTGGCTCTAAATTTGGCCCATATCTTATCCAGGAGTAGCCTTGTGAGTACTCAGCTTATTCCTGATCTGATCAGTATTGACATTAATCCGTTATTTTGATGTGCTGGCTTCAGATTAGCTTGACGAGAATCTGGCTGCAATACATCTGGAAATCTCACAATATATTGTTAAGTGCCATATGGTGATAGTACCTTGTTGTACAGTATGTTCTTTGTGTGCCCTACAATTGTGCTTCTCTTTTAAAAAGTAGTGCAAGGACAATTGTTCTGAATGTTGGATTTAAATTGTGGTGCAATCCTAACTTTGACAGTTATCAGTCTACTGCTGAGTTTTTCCAGGTAATTCTGTTTTTGTTTACTCACTATTACTGTTCATTCTGATACCTGTGTAAGTCTTGTGCATGTTGCCTTCATTAGACTTTGCTGCCAACGTGAACTCCACTCCTTGCGTGGAACGTGATGAGGTTTGTTTACTGTCCATGTTTCAACACCCCACAATTTCCACATGCTCTTTTCTTGATGGAAGCAACATAAAAACATAAAAACTGCGGATGCTGGAAATCCAAAACAAAAACAGAATTACCTGGAAAAACTCAGCAGGTCTGGCAGCATCGGCGGAGAAGAAAAGAGTTGAAGTTTCGAGTCCTCATAACTCTTCGACAGAACTTGAGTGAATCCAAGAAAGGGATGAAATGTAAGCTGGTTTAAGGTGTGTTGGGGTGGGGGGTGGTTTGGGTGGGGGGAGAGAAGTGGAGGGGGTTGGTGTGGTTGTAGGGACAAACAAGCAGTAATAGAAGCAGATCATCAAAAGATGTCACAGACAACAGAACAAAAGAACACATAGGTGTTAAAGTTGGTGATATTATCTAAACGAATGTGCTAATTAAGAATGGATGGTAGGGCACTCAAGGTATAGCTCTAGTGGGGATGGGGGGAGCATAAAAGATTTAAAAATATTTTAAAATAATGGAAATAGGTGGGAAAAGAAAAATCTATATAATTTATTGGAAAAAATCAAAAGGAAGGGGGAAGAAACAGAAAGGGGGTGGGGATGGAAGAGGGAGCTCGAGACCTAAAGTTGTTGAATTCAATATTCAGTCCGGAAGGCTGTAAAGTGCCTAGTCGGGAGATGAGGTGTTGTTCCTCCAGTTTGCGTTGGGCTTCACTGGAACAATGCAGCCAGCCAAGGACAGACATGTGGGCAAGAGAGCAGGGTGGAGTGTTAAAATGGCAAGTGACAGGGAGGTTTGGGTCATTCTTGCGGACAGATCGCAGGTGTTCTGCAAAGCAGTCGCCCAGTTTACGTTTGGTCTCTCCAATGTAGAGGAGACCACATTGGGAGCAACGAATGCAGTAGACTAAGTTGGGGGAAATGCAAGTGAAATGCTGCTTCACTTGAAAGGAGTGTTTGGGCCCTTGGACGGTGAAGAGAGAGGAAGTGAAGGGGCAGGTGTTACATCTTTTGCGTGGGCATGGGGTGGTATCATAGGAGGGTGTTGAGGAGTAGGGGGTGATGGAGGAGTGGACCAGGGTGTCCTGGAGAGAACAATCCCTACGGAATGCCGACGGGGGGGTGAAGGGAAGATGTGTTTGGTGGTGGCATCATGCTGGAGTTGGCGGAAATGGCGGAGGATGATCCTTTTGAATGCGGAGGCTGGTGGGGTGATAAGTGAGGACAAGGGGGACCCTATCATCTTTCTGAGAGGGAGGAGAAGGCGTGAGGGCAGATGCGCGGGAGATGCGCCGGACACGGTTGAGGGCCCTGTCAACGACCGTGGGTGGAAAACCTTGGTTAGGGAAGAAGGAGGACATGTCAGAGGAACTGTTGTTGAAGGTAGCATCATCGGAACAGATGCGATGGAGGCGAAGGAACTGAGAGAATGGGATGGAGTCCTTACAGGAAGCAGGGTGTGAGGAGCTGTAGTCGAGGTAACTGTGGGAGTCGGTAGGTTTGTAATGGATATTGGTGGACAGTCTATCACCAGAGATTGAGACAGAGAGTTCAAGGAAGGGAAGGGAAGTGTCGGAGATGGACCATGTGAAAATGATGGAGGGATGAAGATTGGAAGCAAAATTAATAAATTTTTCCAAGTCCCGACGAGAGCATGAAGCAGCATAGAAGTAATCATCGATGTACCGGAGAAAGAGCTGTGGAAGGGGGCCGGAGTAGGACTGGAACGAGGAATGTTCCACATACCCCATAAAGAGACAGGCATAGCTGGGGCCCATGCGGGTACCCATAACCACACCTTTTATTTGGAGGAAGTGAGAGGAGTTGAAGGAGAAATTGTCCAGTGTGAGAACAAGTTCAGCCAGACGGAGGAGAGTAGTGGTGGATGGGCATTGTTCGGGCCTCTGTTTGAGGAAGAAGCTAAGGGCCCTCAGACCATCCTGGTGGGGGATGGAGGTGCAGAGGGATTGGACATCCATGGTGAAGAGGAAGCGGTTGGGCCAGGGAACTGGAAATTGTTGATGTGATGTAAGGTGTCAGAGGAACCACGGATGTAGGTGGGAAGGGACTGGACAAGGGGAGAGAGAAGGGAGTCAAGATAACGAGAAATGAGTTCTGTGGGGCAGGAGCAAGCTGAGACGATTGGTCTACCGGGACAGTTCTGTTTGTGGATTTTGGGTAGGAGGTAGAAGTGGGCTATCCGAGGTTGGGCGACTATCAGGTTGGAAGCTGTGGGAGGAAGATCCTCAGAGGAGATGAGGTCAGTGACAGTCCTGGAAACAATGGCTTGATGTTCAGTGATGGGGTCATGGTCCAGGGAGAGGTAGGAGGAAGTGTCTGCGAGTTGACGCTCAACCTCCCTGTCGCTTGCCATTTTAACACTCCACCCTGCTCTCTTGCCCACATGTCTGTCCTTGGCTTGCTGCATTGTTCCAGTGAAGCCCAACGCAAACTGGAGGAACAACACCTCATCTTCCGACTAGGCACTTTACAGCCTTCCGGACTGAATATTGAATTCAACAACTTTAGGTCTTGAGCTCCCTCCTCCATCCCCACCCCCTTTCTGTTTCTTCCCCCTTCCTTTTGTTTTTTCCAATAAATTATATAGATTTTTCTTTTCCCACCTATTTCCATTATTTTAAAATATTTTTAAATCTTTTATGCTCCCCCCATCCCCATCTAGAGCCATACCTTGAGTGCCCTATCATCCATTCTTAATTAGCACATTCGTTTACATATATATCACCAACTTTAACACCTATGTGTTCTTTTGTTCTGTTGTCTGTGACATCTTTTGATGATCTGCTTCTTTTACTGCTTGTTTGTCCCTACAACCACACCAACCCCCTCCACTTCTCTCCCCCCACCCAAACCCCACCTCAACACACCTTAAACCAGCTTATATTTCACCCCTTTCTTAGATTCACTCAAGGTCTGTCGAAGGGTCATGAGGACTCGAAACGTCAACTCTTCTCCGCCGATGCTGCCAGACCTGCTGAGTTTTTCCAGGTAAACCTTTTTACTGTGTCTGGCACTGTCGAATTGTATCGTTGATTCTCAGATTTTTAGTTATGGACATCGGCGTTCTATAAAACAGGAATAACATTTTGTCGAGTACAGAAATAATCACTTGATCACTGGTGCCAGATGGGCAATCAACAACAAACTGTGTTTGTTTTGGTTTACATTGTTCACAACTTCATGATAGTGGATGCCTCATGTTTTATCATGGTCTTATGATAACTGACTCCAGGAACTGAGGGGCACTAAGGAGATAGAATGAATGAAATCAAACTTTCATTACTCTAACTACGGGAGAATAAACCACAATTTTAACTTTTGACGGGATTTGGGCTGCAGGGCCCGAAGCTGGTTACAATCCATCCAGGCCCCAGAGCATGAGGCCCAGGAGATTTTAACTTATTTCCTACAGGTGAAACCTGCCTGAAAATCGGTGAGGATGACATGGAGATAAAAACAAAAAATTGTGGATGCTGGAAATCCAAAACAAAAACAGAATTACCTGGAAAACTCAGCAAGTCTGGCAGCATCGGCGGAGAAGAAAAGAGTTGACGTTTTGAGTCCTCATGACCCTTCAGCAGAACTAGGTGAATCCAAGGAAGGGGTGATTCCTTGGATTCACCTAGTTCTGTTGAAGGGTCATGAGGACTCGAAACGTCAACTCTTTTCTTCTCCACCTATGCTGCCAGACCTGCTGAGTTTTTCCAAGTAATTCTGAGGATGACATGGAAGTGGATGGGAGTGGAAAATCATTCAGCTCCAGCCATGGCTCATGACCAAGAACAGTCCTTGGCAGGGTCAGTGAGTGGGTAGGGGCCTAGGCCAATTATGGCCAGAGGATGGTGAAAAACCTGGGGAAAATTTCTCTTGTTGAGCTGGCAAGAGCAATCCTGCTCTCCTGGGCCATAAGAGCCTCAACATAGTATTAACCTGAACCTCTTCAGTTGTTTCTGACCCTGTGGAAATTGTGTGGAACTCACACATCTCTGAATTAAATGTGGCACATCACCATCGCCTCAAGGGCAATGAGGGATGGGCAACAAAAACTGGCCATGCCAGTGATGCTCAGATCCCATGAAAATTTTTTTTAAATACATTGGCGTCAGGGGCTGAATGCTGTCATCAGACATTACAACATTTCAGAGGTGACCACCAAGCTTTCAACCTCCAAACCCGCGATAACCTGCGAGTTGAAATGTGAAGAGAAATGTTGGGCAGCAGGAGTGTAGCAGCCTGGCTTATATTTGACCCCCTCTTGTCTATCAAGAGTGGTGGATGGTGTTAAAATCCAGCCCATGTAGTTATCCAATTTAGTAATGTTTAGTAACCACAATTGCAGCGACACAACAAAGAGGATGCTCGGTGCTGAGGTTAACTTGTTCTAAACCGCTATGTATTATAGAAATATTGTATCATTGCTTGTCATGATTACTGTAAAATACTTGCCACTTTATTAGTTAACTAAAATCTAAGGAAGTGACAGGATCGTGGTGGGATTACAACAACTGTTCTTTGACAAGTGAGGAAGAGTAGACAATTAGTTCTGGCTTCTAATCTTGATCAGTAGTTACTGACCTTGCTGGTGCCAACACTGACCTTCAGGAGTTTCAAGATGAAGCCACTTGAATAAGATGCTGGAAGTCTGTGGAACCAAACCCCAGCACGAGTCACCTTCTTTGGCAGAGAAGAGGAGGAAATTGGGAGGGAGACATTTCCTATGCCTTTTCCATTATAAAGGTATTAAAAGTAGGTGCATCACGTTTGCAGTCACATGACGTTTTCTCTTTGCTCCAGCAAGTGCCACCTGAAGGACTGGTAGCCCAGTTCAATGATAGCTGCAGGAGGGCATGCAAGGAGCACCAGGCTTATCTAAAAATGAAGTGTCAACCTGGTGAAGTTACAAATCAGGACTGCTTGCATGCCAGACAGCAGAAGCAGCACACAACAGACAGAGCTAAGTGACCCCATAAACAACAGGTCAAATCTAAGCTCTGCAGTCTTGCTACATAGGTTGTGAATGGTGGTGGATAATTAAACAACTCACTGGAGGAGGAGGCTCCCCAAACAACTCCATCCTCAATGATGAGGGAGCCCACCACATCAATGCAGAAGAAAAGACTGAAGTATTTGCAACAACCATATTCAGCCAGAAGTGCCGAGTGGATGATCCACCTCAGCCTCCTCCGGAGGTCCCAAGCATCACAGATGCCAGTCTTCAGCCAATTCGATTCACTCCACTTGATATCAAGAAAGGATTGGAGACACAGGATACTGCAGGATACAGTGGGCCCTGACAACATTCTGGCAATAGTACTGAAGACACCGATCATCAGCGAAGTGATGGAAGGGGTTGTCAACAGTGCTATCAAGCGACACTTACTCAGCAAAAGCCTGTTCACTGATGCTCAGTTTGGGTTCTGCCAGCGGCTCCTGACCTCATTACAGCCTTGGTCCTAAAATGGGCAAAAGGGCTGAAATCGAGACCTGAGGTTGACATCGAGGCAGCATTTGACTCGGTGTGGCAACAAGGAGCGCTAGCAAAACTGGGGTCAATGGGAATCGGGGAAAACTCTCCACTGGTTGGAGTCATACCCAGCACAAAGAAAGGTGGTTGTGGTTGTTGGAGGTCAGTCATCTCAGCTCCAGGACATCACTGTAGGAGTCCCACAGGGTAGTGTTCTTAGCCTAACCATCTTCAGCTGCTTCATCCATGACCTTCCCTCCTTCATAAGGTCAGATGTGGGGAGGTTTGCTGATGATTGCACAATGTTCAGCACCATTCAGAACTCCTCAGATACTGAAGCAGTCCATGCCCAAATGCAACAAGACCTGGACAACATTGAGGCTTGGGCTGATAAGTGGTAAGTAACATTCATGCCATACAAGTGGAGGCATTGACCATCTCCAACAGGAGAGAATCCCACCATATCCCCTTGACAATCAATGGCGTTATCATTGCTGAATCCCCCACTATCAACATCCTAGGGGTTACTGTTGACCAGAAACTGAGTCGGACCAGCCATATAAATAAAGGAAGGTCAGAGTCTGGGAATTCTGCAATGAGTAACTCACCTCCTTGACTCCCCAAAGCATGTCCACCATCTTCAAGGCATCAGGAGTATGATGGAATACTCTCCACTCACCTGAATGAGTGCGGCTCCAACAACATCCAAGAAGCTCAACACCATCCAGGACAAAACAGCCTGCTTGATTGGCATCCATCCGCTACCTTCAACACCTGCTCCCTCTACCACCGATGCATAGTGACAGCAGTGTGTACCATCTGCAAGGTGCATTCTAGCAACTCACCAAGGCTTCTTCAACAGCACCTTCCAAACCTTTGTCCTGTACCACCTGGAAGGACAGAGCAGTAGATGCTTGGGAGCACCACCACCTGGAAGTTTCCATCCAAGTCACTCACCATGCTGACCTGGAACTATATCGCTGTTCCTTCATTGTTGCTGGGGCAAAATCCTTATGGCACTGTGGGTGTATCTCCACCATGGACTGCTGTGGTACAAGAAGGCAGCTCACCACCACCTTCTCAAGAGCAATTAGGGATAAGCAATAAATGCTGGCCTAGCCATCAGCACCCACATCCTGTGAAAGAATAAAAACGTTGAAGGATCAGAGCTTAGAAATATCGGTACGCAAACTGTACTTTCCTACTATTGACTTGCGTTGTGAACCTTGTCTATTATTTGTACTTAAGGAAATGATTGTATTAGAATTGTAGGACCATCCAGTTCCAAACAGTAATCATTTGAAACATCTAAAGCTTTCATTATCTTCTCACTTTCTGATTTCTCTTAACAGTCAAAAGGTGCCAAATTGTAGAACAGCTCCAATAGAGATCTGGAAGCACGACTCTTAGAAAGCTAATGTGGCTGAGGAAGATTTAAAAACTTTAACCAATACTGTTTGAAAGTTATGTACAATAGTTGTCTATGCTTTTTAATGGCATTAATGGTAATAAAAACACCTGTCAATAATCACACAACCCTTTCAGTGGAGAAATATTAAAAACAACTTTGTTATCAAGTAGATTAGTTATTTGGCTGGAGTTCAGATGGTGGTAAAAGCCCACTAATATTCAGATTGGTGCCAACAACCAACCATAAGAAGAGGAAAAAATGGACTGGCTCATTTTGCCACTTGAGTTTCAGAATATTACACCAGACCAATCGCTTTGAGATCAAGAATGCATTGGTCATTGCTTCTGCTGGAGATGCAGATCAGTCAGTCATTCTGCTAGAGACAATAAGTAACTGCAGTGGAGCTTTGATCATTGTGCCAAATAAAAAATCTGACACCGTGCCAGACAGATACAATTTGTGGATTGAACAGGATAAAATAACTAACAGGCTCTTGGGGATTTTATGTCACACTTTGTTCAAGTCAGCTGTGTTACATAAACAAACAGAACCAATTAACTCATTAGCTCTTTCCCTGTTAAAGTGGTGATTTTATTTACTTAAGGGAAACTAATCTGTGGGTCTAATTACAGAGGTCAAAGGCACAAACCCCAGGGTCTACCTTAAATTCAGCACCATCATCAAGAGGAACAGTGTGAAGACAGTGACAGAACTCGTTAAGCTCTCTAGAAATAATGAGCAGATTTTGGGATCATTTTTGTCCCGGCTATTGGGGAAGTTCTTGGATTCCATCAAAAATCGTTTAAATTTCTGAAAGAGAAGCTGGGAAAGGGGCAAGTTTCATTTGTGATGTGTTAGCATTTCAGAATCACATTTGGAAACAGTTCTCCAATACAGGACTGGTCCTTTGTAGTGTTTTTAAGTCATATTGACCAATCCATAGTAGCGAATCTGTGTTCCCCAATGTTTGGAGCAGGTGCAGAATGGCTACATTTTACTTCAACCTAAGAAGATAGTCTTACCTTTTTGTAATTTTGTCATTGAAGAGGTGACTGTAAACCATGCAATTGGAGCTGAGAGGGGAGAGAACAGTTGGGGTGGGTGCATAGTTTCTGCAGATAGTGATATCCCCTCATTACCAACAGAAGTCATAGTCTTTTACTGAATTTTCTATTCTTGCTTTTATTAAATTGTCTATTTTAAATAGGGTAGTTTTAACAGTAAAAAAAAACTAATTTACAGATCTTTTTTTGAAGTGATTTGGTACCATGAAGTCCTATAATATGGCCAAATATATGGCAATATTTATAATATGACAAACATAGAGATTTAAAAGCTCACATTTCACCAGCTTAACTTAAAGATAATGTCTGAAATATTTTTTGTAATTACATGTTTGTAGATCACAGAGTGTCTAGAAGCAAAGTTACCCATAATTTGTTTGCATTCATGTATAAGGTATCTCTGCCTTCAGTGTAGAGATGAGCACTTTACCCTTATCCATCATTAATTTCTGTTCTGGTAGGTTTAGAAGATGGACCATTTTCATTATTTTTCTTTCTCACCAATTATTTCTGTTTCTTCCTCTCCTGAAAGTGTTGGCTTCTTTGGTGAGTACTGGATCATGGGTCCTCATCACCATGTGCCATCTCAATTAGCCAATATTCATGTGAGGTCCAACAGGACAAATCAGCATGTTAGATAGCAGCTAAGCCCGACCCTGTGCTCAGCTGCTTTCACCACTCCAGCACAGCTTGTATGACTCAGCTGCTCAATGATAAACACAGACTTTAAAAGTGACACACATGTCACAGATCTGTCTCTGAATGTAAATCCATTAATTGTTCAGTTAAAAATATCAGCTCAGAATTTCTGAGGAGCTTTTTCTGAAAATAGCCATTTGCACTCTTTCTCAGATGTGTGCAGTGGAGATGCAGATTCCAAAAGAAAATGACATTTTAAACCATTACAAAATGCATACACTGATGTGATAAGTGTGGGTCTTGTACTGCAACCAATTTGCAGAGCCAATTAGCTCTAACTGTGCCTAATTAACCACAATCACAGAATTGTTGCAGTGCAGATGAAGGCGATTCGGCCCATTGTGTCTGCACCGGCTCTCTGAATGAGTGTTTCACTTATTTCCCCCAATAACTTTGCAGATTATATCTTTTTATTAAATAATCATCTGTTTCCCTCTTGAATGCCTCGATTGAACCTGCCTCCAGGGCTTCATTTCTCAAGGGAAGTTTAACCAGGTCAGGAAGTTACATGAAGTTTCAACAGTATCATAGCTGTTAATGGATGCCATTAATGTGAATTGTCACTGGGATAAGGAAACACAACCTTGTGCAATATGTGGCCAAGAATCAATTGTCTCTGAATGTCTGATCTTGCCAACAAGTTACGCTATTTTTCTGACTCAGAGGTCTCCTGGTTATCACTGATTAGATACGAGGTGAAAATTTTGCTCTGGTGAACAGCCCTTGAACTGAAGGGGAAAAATGGTGAGCTAGCCCAATCCCTGGTCAAGACAAGACAATATGTTTTAAACTTTAGTTCTTATCTTTGTCACATTTGTAGCCACATGAATCAGTTGAAACTGTTTTATAATCCTTCCCATTTACTTGCCCTTGTGATAGCTTGTTTCTTTCCATTGATACTTCCCTGAACAGCTATAAATGTGTAAACAAATGTGGTTTGTTACTAGTGTGATATCACACTAATGGCCCAAATTTTACATTGGTGATAACAGTAAAACTGTCAGCATTCATCGCATTACCGTACTAAAACTGACAGCAAATTCAAGAGTCTACAAATGCTCAGAATAACACAGAACTCCTGAAGTTGGTGTGAGAGTTTAATGCATCACTCCTCCAGAGGATGCTCTGTAGAGGTTTCACACACAATCCAATCCCTAAGTAATCAGTGAATTGTTGAAAGCTTCTAATCTTAACACTGTTAATTTTGTTGTTAAAACTTTTCAAAAGTTTCATGTTGTTGAATGAGGTGTTAACTGGTTTTAATGGCATGCTAGTTTCATAATTACTGCTAAACACCCTCACTGGCCCTGAAGAGCTAATTTTATATTTGTGGAATGTCACATTTCTCCATTATGACAAAGTCTGTATATATTTTAAAAATATTTTAAAGTTTATTTATAATATTTTAGCTTTATCTTAATTCGTAATCATTTATGTAGCCATTTGAAAATGTAATCAAATGTAATGATAATGGGTGCCTTTAACATCCTGACTTGCTGTCTGTGAAATACTTAAATCTGATAGGCTGCTTATCTTGTTTGTTGCCATCAATATTGCTGGACATCTGGAAATTCGTTTGACTTTGTGCCAAATTTGAATTGCCGATGAGAAAGGGAAAATCTGTGTATTAGAGATCACTAGGTTTTTGTGGGCAGTTTTCTTCAAGACCAGCGGCTGACTGCAAAATCCAGCTTATTGTTTTCCCTGACTTTAAACCTTTGTTGTGTTTGTTTGGATACAGAGCTTCATACATGTCAACCTTGCCTAAACCATCCTGCCTGTCTAAAATTTCTATCATTTTGGTTTCTCTTTGCTCCACTGGCACCATCTTCTCCTTTAAAGCTTCTTGCCATGTTTCACTCTTCTTGTCTCTCTTTTAAAAATCCTCAAGTACCACCCTCTCCAAGCCCAACCCTGAGTTTCTCCCAAATATGTCTCTATTCTTCCTACCCATCAGGGAAGGGAGCCTGCTCCCTATCCGCAGTTAGCTACATGTGTGACTCCAGACCTGCGCTAAGTGGTTGTCTTAAAATTCTTTCACAGTAATTAGGAATGCACGATAAACAATGGCCAGGAACAAGTAGATTTTCAAATGTTGGGTGTGTAGCTCTATATGTGTGAGTCAATATGTAAAGAAAGAACATTTATTTACCAGATGAACTGTAACTCAATCAAACTGTGATTAGTTATAAATTGAAAAAATAAGATATCCTGCACCATCCATCCAGTTGGGATGGAAGCATTGAAAGCCATTGCTGCCTTTTCAAAAACCCCTCTGGAGTTGCTTTAATTATCAAGAAGGAAAGGTGTTGTAAACAGTTACATTCAAAGGTTAATGAATTACATTTGCTGCTAAATTCATTACGAGAAGAGCCTAGTAGTGACCTCTGCACTGTTTTCATGTGTCACATATGAAATAGTGCAGCTGGGTCACAGGAAATGTCATTTGTGACTTTGGTTCATGAAGGCAGTCTGAGTGCCGAAGAGCAGGATATAAGCCAGACCAGGACCAGTCAAATGGAGAAAAGAAAAATACTGCGGGTGCTGGAAATCTGAAACAAAAAACAAAAATAACTGGAAATCCTCAGCAGGTCTGACAGCATCTGCAGAGAGGAAGACAGTCAACGTTTCGAGTCTGTATGATTCTTCATCAGAACATGGAGTATTGGTGTGGAACTGAGAGGCAATAATGCATTCAAAGATCTTGTGAATGGGGATGTGGCTAGAATTGCTTTCTGCCAAGTTTGACTGGGAGGCTGACGGGGCCTATACAGAGGAGGATCAGGAGTTAAAATTTTCCAGGACTTTTGCTGTGGATGAGGTGATGGTCCATTTTCTCGTGCCCTGCCCAGATAACTCTGACTGGGAGTTAAAATCAGCCTTTTGAAATAAGAAGCCAATTGATTTTACAGTGCATTATAGTATTTCTTATATTACAACAGCAAATAGCTTTCAAATGTAATTCATCAGTGGTAAATCACTCTGGATGTCCTGAGATTGGGCTGGTAATATATCAATGAAAGTTTTCTTTCTTTCGAAGTAGAGCTTGAACTCTGTTGAGCTCTTTTTGGCACGCTGATGTAAATAACAACTGTACCAATGTAAAGGGCATTTTGTAACAACCGCTACTAGAAGATTAACAACTTTTTAATATTGGACTAAATAAGAGCTCTACAGCTAGTCCACCCTACCTAACAGTGCTGGCAGCTGGACAGTGCCAATCACCCTGGACGATTAGTTATTATCCAAACTGTTATCATGTCTGATATGGCTGTTAATTCATTTATGACCTCAAGCATGCTATCCTTTATCTTCCATTTGATAGGGACTTATTTTGTATTATAGAAAATGATTCTTATTCCCCCATTACATTTATTTTTCAACACTTAAAAGCACATTTCGGACAGAATAACTCTGCGCATCTATTTTTCATGCAGTCATTCCTCCTACCCCAGTACTCCATTATAAAATGGTTGTTGCAATACAGGCCAGACACTGAGCAGAATTTTCCGTGCCCACTGGCGTTGGGCGTTGGGTGGTGTGAATGAACAATATGGCAAGAAGGCCAAAAATTATTTTGCAATTGTCCAGTCTGCCCATCAATGATGGGCTCCGTTTCCCGCTGTCAGACGTTGGGAACTTTATTGTAATATATCTGCATTTCATTATAAGTCCAGCTCGCCAGAGTAATCCCCCCGCATTGGATCATCTGAGCATCAGTCACGCCGACGTGTTTCACAATGTGCAGCTGGCAAGCTGCACTTCGCTTGGGACTTCGAGGTTTGTTTGCCTACCTTGTTTCGAGCACTCACAGTCATCAGCACCAGGCTTCAGAGACAGCACCATGTCACTTTTATGGGGGCTCTGGGACCGGTCTCTACCTACCAGACCAGCCATAAGGTGGGGGTGGCTTCTCGACAGCTGCAGGGCTAGGGCTCTCTTGGGGAAGGAGGAGAAGTGGCCTCAGGCAAGGGAAGAGGCTGCAAGGCGAAGGCTGTACTGGGAAAGGGGGTGTCCCAAGGTGTGTGTGGGGGAACATGTTGATGTGTGTAAGTGGCCTCAAGATGGTGAGGAGCGAGGGCTGAAGAGACAGTCTTCAGAGGAGATGAGGCCAGATGAAGATGTGAGGGTGTGTGAGAGAGCAAGTGGTGATCTCCCTTGAGCTGGCAGTGAGTGAGATGCTAGTCAATATGTGATGGGCTTAAGTGTGTGAGTTTAGAGTGATGAGATGGTTGCCTTATCCTGGCGGCACGGGTGAGATCATTCATCCTCTATCTGCATTGGATGGCCAACCTCTCTTGTGCAGCATTGGCACTGATCACCACTACCATCGCCTACCAAGCCAGAGTAGTAGTGTTGCTGCTTCTCCTGTGGCCAGAGCTGCAGTGGAGGACATCATGGCGAGCCTCCACAGTGTCCAAAAGGTGCTCGAGGAACGTGCCACTAAACCACGGGGCAGCAGTCTTCTTGCCTTTCAGGCCATGTCTCCTTTGCAGCATCCCGGGCTGGAAGCACTGAGAGGTGGCACCTGGGATGATGAAGCAGTGAGGTGACGATGTGGCGGATGAATCAGAGCCTGCCCACCATCGCAACAGCATGTTTCCCAGGAATGCATGATTCATGAGGCAGGATTGGGACGAAATAGCGTGAAAAGCCGGCAATGCAGCTGGTGGGTAAAACGTTTTTCCCGCTTGCTACTGCACTTAGTGCAAACCTGGGACAATTCCATCCATTGTCTCCTTTGTATAGATTTTCCCTGAGGTTTTATTCCCACTCGTCTGGCTGTGGAAGATATCATTTTGTGGCCAGTTGAGTGAATGTCTGTAGAGAAACAATTGAGGCCGACCAGGCAACACTCAGAACTCTGCCAGGAAGAAGTGAGAAATGGTTCTTCGTGTTTCTTAATTTATTTTTATCATATCTAGCATTCCAGCTGTTCTATAACTTGAGAACCTGGCTGTGGAGTGCTTCCTTCTTAAAGGTTACAGTAGTTTAGAAGTACATGCTCAAACTATCTTAAGAAAGAAAGTTGGATACCACAGTGCGGTTTTATTATGGAAGTTTGCAGAGCTCTGGCCTGTTACCAGTTAAACTTGATCATATAGTTGTGATTGCTTCACCGAGAATAGATAGAACTGTCCAGAAGGTTACTGGTGTGTGGAAAATTAAACCAACTGAAAAATTTGACCTCCGTTGACTGGCTGAAATGATAAAATTATTTGCATGATTTGTAAGACGAGAATTCCAAAGCGTTGGTTTGCTTTGTTGCCATAGAAATTCCAGCATAGAGGAGAACAGTCCTAGCTGCACATAAGGCCTATCTGCTCTAATCACATTTCCCTGTTTTTCATTATTTATTTGTAAGTGTTTATCTAATTCCATATTCAATAGTCAGTGCACACACTCCATTTTCTCATAACTCTCTGTAGCACCAAGGGAGTGCTGTACTTTCAGATGAGACTGGAACCAAGGTGCTATTTTCTCTCTCAGGTGAATGGATAAGATCCCAAGGCGCTACTTAGAAGAAGAGCAGGAGAATTATGGTTTCTTGGCCAATCTTTATCCCTCGACTGACAATTATCAAGTCATTTTTGTATTGCTGACTATGCAAGCTTGCTGTGTGCAAATAGGCTGCTGCACTTCCTACATTACAATGACTACACTTCAAAAGTGCTTCATTGGCTGTGAAACAATTTCAGATTGCGAAAGGTGCTATATAAATGCAAACATGATAAAATTCTGTGCCTTTTACACCTTTAGTACCATTCCCTTGTTACCAACTAACCAGCCAGTGCAAGTAATCTTTTATTAATTTACTTTCTCAAATCCTTACAAAATTATATATTTAGATTTTAGAAAGGTTTTTGGTATTGTCCTAAGGAATTCAAGGAAGATCTTAAATAGCAGGCAAGTGTTTGAGGTAGGTTGAAAATTGACTAAGCCTGCACAAGTGGGTGGTCAGGAGAAAAGCTGTGTCAACATGTTAAGGGTCAGTGGGTGAGAAAGGATCAGTGCTGGATTATTTGCAATTTACGATGTATATAAATGATTTGGAGCTGGGGACAGAAGCAAAGTTGCCAAAGTTTATAAATGACACCAAATTACAGGAGTGTCAAATGATAGGAAAAGGGCAACCAAATACGCAGGGATCTGGGTAGATTGAGAAGAGGTGGCTATTGAACGGCAAAGAATACTTAATGTGGACAAGTGCAATAGCAATATAAACAGAATTATTATACTGATTATAGAATAGTAGACTACAAACTGAACACAGAAGAATTTGGTGCTTTAGTGGATAGCTCCCTGGGCAGTATATAGCAGCAGAAAGGAAAACTATCTAAACCTTGGGATGTACAGCCAGAGGAAAAGGATCCAGGGATTGTTCATGAATCTATTCAAGGCACCAGAACAGCAACACCTGGAGGACTGCAGGTTGAGCATTCTGCAGCAAAGTCACATTTCTTGGTGATTTTTCAAATGAAGATGCTATTTTGTCGTGCACCTCTGACTGCTAAATCTCCTTATAGCAATGCACAAATAACACCCGTTCCACCATCACAAATCCCCCAGTCTGAATCAAACCAAACAGCAGGCAACAGACAGGGGTTGATCCAAAGTGCTGCATTGCTGAAAGGAAAGCTTCTCAACTTCCATATCTGCTGTGTTTTATTGTTCTGTCCAATTCACACCTTCCCTGCAACCTTCGCCATTCCTGGCCCAGCTGTTAATATTTGTCTTACCAGCTTTGGGCTTCACTTAACTTTCCCACTACTGTCCTCACACCCGCAAAGCAGGAAATTGCGTTTTTGGGACCCCGATGTCAGAATCAAATGTGGGTCAGGAACTGTCACCTGACCTTGATTGGCCCATTAGTAGCCAGAGGGCAGGCCCGCCATCCAATTAAGGATGGTGGGTAGACTGTCGAGGCTGGAGGACCAATAGGTTCTTCCAGCACGGAAGGGGCTGCAGCCTTCCACTATTAGTAAGGGATCTTGAGGCGCCCTCTCAGCACGTACATATTTGAGAAAAAAAAGATGGATGCAGCTGCCAGACCACCATTGTGGAGAGGGTATCCCTCTGTAGGGCTAGGTAGGCAGATGGGGGTGGAGCAAACAGGAAATCCTCAAGAGTCTTCTTGGAGAGCTGCCCTCACCCCTACTGAGTCTTCCACAAGGAAGCTGCCTCAAAGCAGGTAACATGCTGCCAACACCACTGTGGGGGTGGGGGAGGACACTTGAAATATCCAGCCAGCCTCTGAAGAATGGCCTGAATTGAGTTTAACAAGCGACCCACTGCTTCTTGGCTCAGGGGTGGTATGATGCTGGCAAGCCAGCACGCTGGCTGGTGGCTCGAAATTACGCACCGCCCCACCTCCATTCCCGCCCCCATTGGCCTACGAAAATCCTGCCTCCAAATTCACTGGCTGCTCTTTGCTGATGAGAAGCCAGCTTTTCACTTTTTGGAGTATTTGTAGTACTTGCACTATACCTGTTAATTAATTATTACTTAGAATATATTGTAAGCACTCCGAGAGCTTTAAGAAGTGAAACAATCATTTCTCACCAGCAAAGGAGAGCCAGTGAGTTCTGGATAAAAGGCCACAAAAGGAGAACATGGAAGTGAAAGGTGGAGGAGAAATTCAGGAAATAAGGGGGAAGAGAGGTAATAGCAATGTAATTGGGGGGAAAGAAAAGGGAAATGTTGAGGAGGCTAGAAACAACTGTAGGGAGAGGAGAGGATTTGGAAAATATTGAGCAGAGGCATGGGGCAACAGTGAGAGTAGAGTGAGAAGGGAGGTTCCATTTTGAGTGAACTAGACTGAACTGACAGACGAAGTTAAATATTTGAAAATACACAGATCAAACTCTCAATGTTCTGTTTCTTTAAGTATTTGATTTGAAGAGGCCCCAAATTGCTTAATTTTTATTCTTTTTCCTCAGCACCTCTGTTATCATTAGTACCATGGTGCACACAATGGAACAGAAGAATTTGGGGCTGAAGTTTTGTGGGGTTTCACCAGTTCTCTACATGTGTTCTGACAGGACAGGGTTGGAGTGCTGATGGAATCTCAGCCGTGCTATCTTTTATTTATTTTCCTTGCACAGGTTGAAAAAGTAATGATTGACAACTGTTGCATTAATTGTCTGTGCTTCTGTAACCTTCCTTTGTGCTGTACAAAGGTGCCTGAAGCATGACTCCAAGATTAGAATTTTTATCAAGCCTCAACTCTCCTTGTTGCAGCTCAGTTTGGTATATTCCGGAACTGTTGCTGGGAGGAATTGTCTCCTCTCCCCTTCGGATTTTCCGATACTAATACCCTTTTGAGTCTTTACACATCACTAGTGAGGAACAAGTATCTTAAAAAATAAATATATGTTTCATTTATCGTGTGAGAGTCCTAAGATAACTGGTGGAATGTTGTTTATTTCAGTTTGATTGGAGGTATTTTACTTTCTAAATGGAGTTGTGTGCACGAACAAAAAAACAGATAAGATCCATGAGGGTTGTTTACTTCATAACTAGATTGTTTGTGATCTCCTTTTCAGTAAAAGTATCCTGTCAGTAAGAATATCCTGTCAGGAGGTCCTTTTGATGGGGTGAGTATTGTGACAGCACACAGCTCCAGGAACCAGCCTCCACTGTCAATCTCCTCATATCTAATGTATATATTTACAGTTTAGTGTTGATACTAGCCAGCTACAGGTCTATATTTTGTATGCAACACTTTGTACATGCAATGTTAATAATGAACTTCTGTTTCGCTTTATTTTCCTCTGCCTCAACTGTTCTCTAACCAGAATATTTGCTCCCATGCTTCTGCTAATTCCATACTACAGCTCGCTTCCAGTAGGCTCCTGACAGTCCTAGGTGAATGCCAGGAAGATATAATAATTTTCATAATGTTATTGGGATGTATTATAAAGTGGAGTAATAGTGGGGCCTGTGGCTATGGGTCTGTGTGTGTGTGTGTGTGAGACTTAATTGAATTTAAGGCAGTTCGTCTGAAGGCATTGATGTAGTAGAAGATAAGCTAGGTTTGAAATGTTAAGTAGGTAGACATGGATGTCAAGGGAACATTTGCATTTCTAAATAAACCAGACTAGATTGATTTCAAAAGAGGGAATGAAATATTACACCTAGCCAGGGGAAGTTAAGAAACAGTGTGTTTATTTTTTCCAAAGAGTACTGGCGAAATTGGTATTATGAGAGATTATTATCATTAAAAAGGTAAAGTCCAAAGACAGCGAAACAATGGGAATTTGCATTCAAAGAGGAAAATATGTATAAAGAAGCAAAGGCTGTGTGTAAGGGAAGGCATTATAAGATCCAACAAGTGTGAAAAGCCTTCAGCATCTACACCTCAAGCTGCTGCTTACAAAGAACTGAAGTTGAAAAAACTCACTTTGAATGGGATGGTTCAGAGTATCATGTTTCATTGCCTGGACCTTTTAAAATCGATGTTGCCTTAACGAAAGTGTAACAGGGAGTTAGATTAACTAGGGGAATTAGAAGTTATCATAGCAGTAATTTGTAGATCTATGTGTGTACTTAAAATCATTTCTTCTATTAATAAAGGTTTAATTTAGTTTTGTAAGAAACCTATAAGACTCGGTGGTCTTATTACTACTGAATTCAAGGAACACATCTCGAAATTTATACAAATTGCAAAACAGTTGTGGCAGTTGTTTCAAGTTTCCCTTTGGGATTTGAGCAGCTCAGCATTTACCATTTGCTGTGCTACAACATTGTACTGCACTCGGTGTCTTTCCTTCACGGATAAAGACTGTTTCTGTACTGTTTGTTTAATTTTAGATGCTGTAATACCAGTGGACTGCCTAAACAGTAGGATAAAAAGTGAAATTGGGCTATAATGCAATGCAAATTCTATAAGCAAAAGGTGGAATAGGGCCTGGCATTACAGAGAAATATGTAATCCAAACAAAATAAATACTTGGCCAACAGGCAACCAAGTATGGGTGTGGACATAAAGTAGATTTTTTTTTAAATTCCCAATCACAAAAGAATTAAATGCTGCAGGCATTGATGGCCAATTGGAAATTCAGTCACAATGGGCATCAAATTAGAAATCAGGAACAACATCTGGGGTTGATTGACATCAGATGGAAGTGTGTCCTGGTAATTAACTTCCCTGATGCATGTTTCAACAAATTCACTTTCTGTGTAGAGTTGGATATAGTTGTTTCTTTTCTGAGAAAGCCATGATCTGCAACCACAGGAACAGGTGCAACAGTGCATTCTTGTGACACTCCCATGGCCTCCCTCCTCCCAACCAAATATAACCAGAAGTATCTCTATAAACTTGATCAGAAAGCTTTGCTGTATTGGAAGCCAAATGATATCAAAAAAGATCATTAATCCTTTCAGGACTGAAGCAAAGTTAATAAACCATGGCAAAATATTTTTAAAATTTAATGTTATTCAAAGGAAATGGCATGGATTCTGATGTCTTTTATCTCTTCAATTATACTTTATGTAGTTGTTTGATCTCAACATTATAATGTTCAGTGCATACAAAAGAAACATGTTTGTGCTTTGGAGGTTACAAAGATTATATTGTACTTGCAGAACTGAGCAGTGGCTCTAGTTAAATGGACAATGATTACAGTTGACTCACGTTTTTCTACAATCTGTTCTGAACAGGTTAGAGTCATTGCAAGGTTTGAATCTCCGATATGATTTTTATTATGCAGCCTCACTAGGCTTCGTGTGTATGTTACCCAGTCTCATTGGACTTGTGTGTTAACCAGCCTCAGATGAGTTGTATGTTTGCTTTTGGAAAGTTCTGACTCCTGCCTGACCGTTAGTATATGGACTCAGTGGAAAAAGAGCATTTTCCACAGATGGAGAATTAATAAACTCAGGCTAGAGTTACAGGGCAACACTGACAGAGGACAGGGAGCAAATACATAACATACCCATTCTCTCACTGAGGGAATGGGGTGTGATACAGGGGCATGTATATGATCCATATGTATTTGGAGCTTTATCAGGTGAAAATTAATAGCATTGTTTGGAAGGAGAAAGATATCAAGTGAAATGCCAGCTGTCATTCTATGGAAAACTGAGTAGGTTTGCTATTTTATCAATCAGAAATCACAGCAAGGCATGAATAACAGGTGATGCTTCACATATTTAACATACTCTGATTTCCTTGATTTAAGTAGATTTGTATTGTAGTGCAACAGGAATCTTTGTTTTCATTTGGACAGCAATTTCACATTAGATGTCCGGTGTTGGAAGACATGGTTCTAGTGTGTTCTAGATGCAGTTTCCAGGTTCCAGGATGGCTTAGCCCACTTTTTCCAATCAATAGAGTTCAGTGAGTAACAGACAGGTGCTGAGGATTGGATTTAGTCAAGTATCAATGAAGTGAAGGCTGGGAGCGTGGATAAATAATATTAAAATTCTCGTAACTGAAAACATTGGGTCACACTCGTAGATAATAGGATTTGCTGTTCAAAAAATACTTTGAATCCTTGCAAACTGAAATTCAAGTTGAAAATAAGTTTAAAAAAAATAGGAAGATGGAAGAAAATTCTCCTTAGATTCTGGGCATTATCATGGATTAAGAAATACTTCCATTTATACTGTGCTATATCTCTGTAAATGCATTTTGAGTCATGTTTTGCTCAGTGCTTTGAATTGCTGCCATTGCTGCTAATACTGGCATGGGTCTCAGCAGGGAATAAAAGCAGTTTATGTGCTTAATTCCAGGAGCGGGGCTTGAAGCTATAGCCTCCTGAAGCAGAGTTAAGTGTATAATCAGCTCCCTTGAGTGAGGAAGTAGAGATGTTAGACATCTCTGTATTCTTCACTTGGGTTTCATCCAGGCTGACTGCTGTTATTGTAGTAGTGTTCAAATTCTGAGATTGGGTTTTATGGTTTTCTTACCATTTGTCCTCAGTTTGGTTATTTTTTTGCATGTTATTGCATTCATTTGACATAAATAGAGCTGAATGTAATAAAGGTGTGGCAAGTTGGGCAAAGCTGATTTAGCTGTGGTTTGGCTGCTTTGCAAAACACTTAAAGATATAATGCCATCTTCAGCCACCTTAATAAAATATGGGTGAGTGCTTTTTAGATTTGTATCATTTGTTTACATGCAGTGAATGTGTCTTTTCAATTCAATGTTTTACATTACTGAAATTCCCTAAAGAATAGATTTTATTCAGTTAGAAAAGATCATAGATCTTCTGTGATATTTTTAGAGGTTATGTGAAGCTGCTTTGTGGCTGCCTACTCCCTCAGACTGGGTCATACAAAGCCAGATAAATGTAACATCACTGGATTCTGTTAGACTGGTAACAAGAAGGACAGATTTACACTTATGTTGTGGCCAGGAGAGACAGGCAAACAGAACTTCTTTCCTCTCACTAAACTGTCTGTAAGCAGAAGATGTTTTGAATTGTTTTTAAAGTATGCCGTGGTGTGTTTTTCCAAACCCTCAGTGACCCAATTTGCTAACAGCTCACAACAAACTCATGTTACGATTAACTCAGAAGGTTAGTTTATTCACATTCAAAACCTGGGGAGGAGTGTTTGCAACATCCCACTCCACTGCACACACACAGTAAAGGGGGATAGGAAAAGGGAAGTTTTACAACTAGGGCTAGTAACAGTACAAGAACCAGAGAAATGAATATTAGCTCATGTGATTATCAGAGTCCAGAGTCAGAGCCCAATGAGGAGTTCATTCATGTCGAAGCTCAAGTTCTGACGTCTGAAGACTGAAGTTGTAGAGTTCTCTTTATAGTTGGTGCTGATACCGCAAGATGAAGTTGGTATACAGTGGCTGGGTCAGTTCTGCAGGCCATGGTAGGAAATCTTCCAGCAGAGATAGGCTACGAGCTGCAGGCTGTTGTTCAGTCTAGAGCTCTGCTTCTTGGCGGTTCACTGTTTGGATGTTAGACAGCAGACTGAGTATTTCTCAGTTCTTAAAGGAATATGGAGATTTTAAAAGTCATGTGACTTCTTTCTCCATTATGATTTCAGAAGAAATTTTCATCTAGTGTCTGAAACTGGCTTTGGTTTCAGGACTGATAATATCCAGCCATTGGCTTTTCAGAGTTACCATCCATATTGAGGGCCTTATGGAAGCTATAGGTGGACCCCTGACTCTGCTAGAGAGGTATGCTTATCAAGTACATCCATTGTTACCTCAGTGGTCCCCTTTTGAAATGGAAATGGACAGTCCCAGGTATGAGATGAATCTGTTAACAGCTGTACAGGCATATAATGAGTTTCAACCTGTGAGTCCCCTGATTTTGTGATTTTAATGCCCTTACAATTGGGTTTCACGATGATGAGAGAAGGATTCTTTTGTTATTGTAACTCCTAATAAAAGGATTTGCTGTTCAAGAAATATTTTGAATCCTTGTTAGCTGAAATTCAATTAGAAAATAAGTTTTTTTAAAAGAAATAGGAAGATGGAAGAAAATTTTCCTTAGATTCTAGGCATTATCATGGATAAAGAAATACTTCCATTAATACTGTGCTGTATCTCTCTAAATGCATTTTGAGTCATGATTTGCTCAGTACTTTGAATTGTTGCCATTTTTGCTGAATACTCGCATGGATCTCAGGGAATAAAAACAGTTTATGTGCTCAATTCCAGGAGTGGAGCTTGAAGCTATAGCCTTTTGACACGGAGTTAAGTGTGTAAATATTGGTAGCTTCCAGGACAAAGGGCTAATCTGTGATCATGTAGCAGCCGCCTTTTTTGGTTTACCAGAAAGTCCATTTTTAAAATAGCAAAAAGAATAAAGTTTTGATACATTCAATTTAGGATTTCTTTTCATGTCGTATTGACCTAACACTTAGTATCTGCTATCAGCCTAATTGTGGTGTGATTTCCAAAGGTTTTGAGAGTATTTCTTGGTGCTGCTGGGACATAATCTCATGATACCATAATGTACACAGCCTATAATGCTATGACATAATACAGCAGCAAAAGCTACGATATTTTGCACATCATGACATTTCTGGGTAACCTTGTGACTCAGTTACACTTTGCATGTGCAGTGGCTACATTGGGCACTTCCAATTCACTTTGTCACCAGAGGTAGTCTGGCAGTGTGATTCCAGTGTAAATTCAGAATGGCAACAATCTTGGGCAGCTCTCTTATGACCTCCAACCAATGTTTCATTAATTTTATTTTGTACGTGGCCTGTTTGTTGCACTGCACAGTGCATTCCAGATTGCTGCATACCTCTGTTGCTTAGAAGGGAGCATTGCTTCCAATTGTAATTTCTGCAGGGGAGGAGGGATTCTCCAAATCTGACATCATAACATTGCCAGCAACTCTCAGAAGAATGCATGAAGGACCTTTTGCTTCATTTCCCCAAGGTTTCTGCTGATCTTCCATGATGTTGTGAGAGATTGCGGAATCCCTGTAAAGTTCTTCTTTGGTCTGTAGATAATTTGGAAAATTCTACTCAATGACCTATCCCAGACCTGTTACCTTTCAATTGTTGGCAAACTGAAAAGCAATGCAACTCTCAAAAATGCTGAAAATACACAATCGATCCATCAGCACCTGAAAAGGCAAATGACGACCCCATTTTGGATACAGTCTAGCAGCTCGAATATAAGCAAGAGTATTTATCAGTGCTTGGGTCATAGAACGACACTCGGGCATGAAAGGGGACTTTTAAAAAGCTGGACAAGCGAAAGGCTGCTGGGTGATATGCAAAAATCATTTGTAAAGCAGTGAAAGGGCTTTAAAATTGTTGAATAAAACTGTAAAAAAGTAAAGGAAAGACAATATAAAGCTTCAAGATGAAGAAGATGAAGTGAAAGGTGAATGGGAGAGACAAGTAAGGATTCAAGTTGGTAAGTTCAGTATTATTTATGGCTGTAGACTACCAATGAGAAAGATGCTGAAATTTTCATGTTTAGTTTATAATGTTAGCAAATTACTTTCACCATCTGTCTCTCAACTCCTCATATCCCGCAGCATGTTGTTCTCTGTGCTTGCTTACCAACATTGTCAGAATTTTCTTTGATATCCTAACGTGCACTTGGCTGTTAGCTGGCATCTGCCTCTACTATAGCATCTTGCCTTGTGTGTCTATCTGCTTGGTACAATTCTGTTTGCTTACAATTTTGCTTGCACAGATAAATATTGACAAAAGAGGACATTCTGGCTGAACACTCAAGCAGGGGAGGACATGGAGTCCCACATTATTTCCTCCCCTACATGCATTTGTTTGCTGGCATCCTCACAATTCAGTATCTGACTCTCATGTTTGATTATGTCCTCCTATACTTGTTGATTGCTTTGTTGCAGCCAATTCTCTCCTACTTCTGATTTCTTACTGATATTTTAGGATTCAATTAAGAGTTCTTAATCGACTAGAACTATAAGCAATTATTTTGGCCTATTTCTGTGCTGTAAGTTCATTTGGCCCAACAGATCCGTGCCTGTGCTTCTGCTCTGCATGAGGCTCCTGCCACCCCTCTTCATCTAACTGTATCAGCATATCCTTCTATTCCTTTCTCCCTCGTGCTTACCTAGCTACCTCTTAAATAAAATCTAAGCTGCTCACCTCAATTACTCCTTGTGGTAGTGTGTCCCATACTCTTACCACTCTGAATAAAGAAGTTTCTACTGAATTCCCTATTAGATTTATATTTATGACCTTTCTCTACATCTAATTATCCACCGTATAAAAATAACCACTCTGGATGTGATAATACGTTAGGACCACATTAGGCACATCATTTTTCATGATTTACTGGGTGCAGCTTTCCCTTTGGGGAGATGATCAAGTTACTCTAATTTCAAGCCTGTACTTGGTGGAAGAGCCTCTTGAGATTCCTGTGCTTTAACTTCTTTTCAGCACTGGCTCTGATATGAATAACCTTTTTATGCCAGTCATGTTGGTGCAACCCCATTTGAAGAAACACTTCTACAAGGCAGATGCCTGTCATTGACTGCCAACTTTTTTCCCTTGCCCGTTTTTAAAAATTTCTCTCACCTGTTGAAGTTGTTGACTCATTGATGGGCATGATTCTTAGGAGCTTTAGGCACTACATGATTTGTTGGCAGTGACAACTGGACTATTATTATTTCAATCAATTTGACCTGAAAGTCCCTATCGAGCAGGAGCCTGGATTTCTGTAAAATGTTTTTTCTAGATCAGGTATTAAAAGTATTGCTACATATTGTGTCAGTGACTTAAAATAATTGATGTCAGTTCCTCTGATAGCTATTATAAACTACTCTTGGGATAATGAGTTAAGTTTTTAAAAATTGTCTCTCACATGTCTCTAAATAAAGATTCTGCCAATACCTGTGTAGTGAACTACTGTTTTTTTTTAAATCCAGTCTATAAACTGTTCTGTTGTGTAGTTGGCAGTTTTAGATGATTTCTGTTTTTAAATGAGTGAGTATTCTCACTCAAAGACCACTGAATTGCAATGTGTTGGCAGCAGTGAATTCAAAGGTACATGTAAATCAAGTGATGTGGTGGCTGATATAAGGTCAAACTAACAACTAAAACATTGGTTGCTGAAATGCACAAATTTGTTTGCTCAGTGTTGCTTAACTACATGTCTCCATCATCGAAGTATATACTTTGGGCAGCACAGTTCTGAGCACTGCTTGCCAATTTATATATGCGTCAGTGCTGTATAATGATTTACCAAAGCACATTTAACTTTTTTTGAGTTATTGCAGTCTTTTCTCTGTTACACAGTTAAAGTTATTACTGCATTGAGTTATATTCTGCGAATGTTCCAGCTTTTCAAGCCTACATTGGTGACATTTGCTTCAGTAAATAAATGTGTGTGTGTGTGTGTCTTTTAATCTATGCCAACATCCAGGAGATAATGAAAGCATTGTTGAACAATCTATGCAGTTCCTGGTCACTGCAGGTAAAGCTTCTCCTAATAAGCAGGTTAATGACCATAGTGGAATAGGAGTGGGTGAAATGTGAAAGAGGGTTGGATAGGGTCTGCACCCAGTTAAGTGTTAAGTCTTTGTCAATTGAAGGTATAATTTTTAAGTGTCATGAGCCAATGAGTAATAACTTATCCTCTTGCTGCTGCCAAGCTCCACATGAATAACTCTTAACAGATTTGCCAATCACTGCTGTAACTTGAAGTAAACGAGGGATTTGGATTCTGTTGATTTTTGTTTTATAAATGCTTGTGAACGTAACAACCTGAAACCAGAATTTCACTTCTCACTGATCATGCTGTCAACAACATGCGCACAGGTTTTCATTTGTCAGCAGCAAGTATCGGATTGCACCCAAAACAGCGACAGGGCTTCTGCTACAATCGAGCCCCTAGGACCGCAGGCTTCCTTGCTGCAATAACCTGGAGAAGGTTGCTGGTTGGTGCAGCATGGTTTCAGCAGGGCGAGGTTCTTTTGTAGTGAAAGATTTTTATTGTGCGGATCCTAATATAATTTGTTAGATTTGATTTTTATCTTTCCATTTGCCTTTGCAGGAACTTGCTGGCAAATTTTAGGCAGTTTACTCAAGATAGAAGTTTTCTCTGTGCATTGTTGTGAAATTGTGAATGTGTTTGCAATGAATCTATTTACAAATAGTGGACAGAGAAAATCTAGCCCCTCCCTACCCCTCCCAGCCAGGTTAATGAAGTAAAGAATGCACAAAAATGCAGACTTTGCAGTGGTGTCAGCTCATCTCTGGTATTTCTAATAATGCACCTGTGAAGCACCTTTGGACATTTGAAAGGTGCAATTTATTTTCTTAATTTTCAACAATTTAGTACAATAATCTGGAAATGATAATACAGAAGTTTTTGCTGCAGGAACAAAAGCATGTGCTGGAACATTAATGTTCCTTGAAAGGCAGCTCTGAATTTGATTGTCAAAGCACATCATTCATAGCCATTCCAAGGGCCAAGTCCGAATAAAAATCTCACCAACGAGACAACAGAATTGTATTGCCTTCAAATCAAATCTAGGGCCTGTTGTACTGCTGGACTGGTGATGTTCACCCAGGAGGACAACTCATAGAACTGAAATGAAATTCTTTTTAGATGGTGTTCCCTGTATTCCATAATATATTGTAAGTGAGAAAATCATGGAATTTTCTCAGATTTGCACTGTGTGGTAGCAGGTGGGAAAAGATAGTTTCATCTGCCAGCTGCAATAGCGGCTTTTCATGCCTTATTATCCCAAACCCGCCTCTTTAATCATAAATTCCCGGGAAACACACCATTTCGATGGCGGGTGGCCTTCGATTTTCCTGCCAATCCATCACCTCTCACTTCCTCATGCCAGGCACCAGATTTCAAGTGCAGCCATGCACAGACCTCTCAATGCTTCCAGCTCAGGACTGCTGCTCAGAAGATATGGCGCGAAAGGCAAGAAGACTGCAGCTCCCCCCCCCCCCCCTTCAGTTAAATATGTCTGGGAAGCTTTCTGGACACCATTGGAGGCCACTGCGATGCTATCCCCGCTCTGGCCGCAGGAGGCCCATCAGCGTCACCACTCTGGCTTGGGAGGTAGTGGCAGAGGTGGTCAGTGCCAATGCTGCAAGAAGAGGGTCGCCACCCAATGCAGAAAGGGGATGAATGATCTCATCTGTGCCGTCAGGGTAAGGCAACCACCTCATCACTCCAAACTCACATGCTCACAAGCCCATCACACATACACTGGTATTGCACTCACTGCCAGCTCAAGGGACATCAGCACTCACTCTCTCACAGACACCCTTACATCTCCACCTGGTCTCATCTCCTCTGCAGAATGCCTCCTCAGCCCTCACCATCTTGAGGCCACTTGCACAGATCAACATATGCCCAAACAGACACACCCTGGGATACCCTCCTTCCCCAGTACAGTCCTCCCCCTGCAGTCTCTTCCCTTGCCTGAGGCCACTTATCCACCTTCCCCAATCTATAGCCCTGCAGCAGTTGAAAAGCCACCCCTGCTTCACAGTTGGTCTCGTAAGTAGTGACCTGCCCGTGAGCCTAAAAGTGATGTGGTGCTGCCAGTGAAGCCTGGCGCTGATGGCCTTGGGTGCTGCCCAAGTGCTGCTCCCCGTGTTTTCCCGCTGACGTACTCGGATGATTCAGTGTCGGGGGATGATTCCAGTGAGCTGGGCTTATAATGATATGTAGATGTATTACAACGAGGACCCCAGCATCCAATGGCAGGAAATGCGACCCACCATTGCCAGGCAAAACGGATGATTGCATATTGGTTTCATGACGTCGTGAAATAGATTTTTGGCCTTCTCGCCATATTGTCCGATCACACCGCCAAACACACCCACCACCAATAGGCATGGAAAATTCTGCCCATCTATTGTATCTGGAGCTGCAAGGTCCACTACAGATGTTAGGAATACCATGTTTAAGCCATGTCCTCAAAGATCCAATAGGTAATTTAAGGGCCCAAACAACTGCATTTTTTCTGTGTAAGCACCGAAATGGTGACTCATGCTTTTATGTACCTGTGAATAACGTCTTTGTCGCCTGAGAATCTTGCTTGTTTCATGTCTTGTTGCTGCACAATTAGCCAAAACACATGGCATGAATTAATTTGTTTGTAACTTGACTGATAAAATAAAGATCAGTTGATGTCTTATCACCATACAAGCTAATCTGTCAATCTGTATTTCTCCCAGCATCTGCTGTGCATGTTTAGTGAGAAAATTGAAACTAAGAGGTGGCACACTATGGAATTTGGTGGCTTGAGGTGGGAAGGGTGTGTTGGATTCCTTGGTGGCTGCAGACTTTTGTCAGTTTTAAACATGAATATTTGAGCACTTATTTCCCCACTGCTATCGATCTAATGAGGCATTTGATGAAAATCTTTAATGCATAATAAATAATAATTCATAAGTATTTCTGAGTAAAGCCAACTGTATTATCCTATATTCATTTTAAATAAAACTATTTTTCACCCTGTCAGGCACATTACAACCTTGATTCATATTCATCATATTTGTTCAGTTTGTCTGTGCTGTCACTTGATGGAATCTCTGGTAGCTGTAGTAACGGTAAGGGTTAATGGGAGGTGGTAGCAATTGGTACAAATCTTAATAAGTAAGAATTAATAATTCATGCTTAGATCTTTGTTTGGAAACCACCTCAAGTTTTATCTTTCTCCCGGGCCACAGTTTCAGACTGAACGAGTCTATTTAAACCGCTGTGACCTAGTTGACCCTGAGCTGAGCCTCTGACCCTATATCCTCTCCATTACAAAGACCACCTACTTTCACATCCATTAAATCACCCTTCTCAACTCTGGCTCAGACTATTTGCTGCTAAAACTTTCATCCATACTTTTGTTACCTCAAGGCTTGACTATTCTAATGATTTTCTGGTTGGTCACCCTTCTTCCACCCTTCATAAACAACAGCTCATCCAGAGCTCCACTACCTGCATCCTAACTTGCACCAAGTCCCATTCACACATCACCCCCCATGTTAGCTGACCTACTTTAGCTCCTGGTCCACAAATCCCATAATTTTAAAATTCTCATCCTCCAAGTTCAAATCCTTCCATGGCCTCACCCCATATCTTTTTAACCTCCTCCAATCGTACAACCCTCTGTGAACGCCGTGTTCTTCCAACTCTGGCCTGACTTCCTTCACTCCACCATCAACAGCCATGCTTTCAACCCTAAGCTTCAAAAGATCCTCCCCAAACCTTCTCATCTCTCCATTTGTCTCTCCTCCTTTAAGACTCCCCTTAAAACCTACCTCTTCAAACAAGCTTTGGTCACCCCTTCCAATGTCCCTTTCTTTGGATCAGTGTCAGTTTTAGACTGATTGTGCTCCTGTGAAATGCCTCAGGATATCTTACTCTGTTAAAGGCACTATATAAATGCAACTTGTTGGTGATAGCCCATGATCATATAATATCATTTAAACACATGCCAGCCAGTTGTTAAATACACCCTATATATCAACATAAGCGCATTATCACTTTCTCAAACACTGTAAATCGGTATAATCTGGTCCTCGCCCTTCTGCCAATGGGAGCAGTTTCTTCCCACTCTACTCTGTCCGGACCCCATGTAATGGAACATAGGAAACAGGAGCAGGAGTAGGCCAATGGGCCATCAAGCTTGCTCCCCTCCATTCAACCAGATCATGGCTGCTCATCTACCACTTATGCCATTTTGCCACTGTACCCATCTCCCTTGATGTTGTTGGTCTCCAGAAATCTATCAATTTCTGTCTTGAACATGCTCAATGATTGAGCTTCCTCCGTCCGCTGGGGTAGACAATTCCAAAGCTTCATCACCCCTGAGTGAAGAAATTCCTCCTGATCTTGGCCTTAAATGCCCTACCCCTTATCCTGAGATTATGTCCCCTGGTTTTAGACTTATCGGTCAATGGAAGCATCTTATCTACATCCACAGTGTCATGACCTGTAAGAAAGTTTCATTTTTTCTTTTTTTCAAAACTCAAGGGACCACATTACAGGAAGGGCGTAATAGCTCTGGAGAGAGTGTAGAGGAGGTTTACAAGAATGTTGCCAGGGTTAGAAAAGTGTAGCTACGAGGAGAGATTGGATAGGTTGGGGTTATTTTCCTTAGAACAAAGAAGGCTTTGAGGTGACTTGATTGAGGTGTACAAAAATATGAGGGGAATAGATAGAGTAGACAGGATAAAATTGTTTCCCTTGATGGAGAATTCTGGAACCAGGGGACATAGATTCAAGATAAGTGGCAGAAGGTGTAGGGGGGACATGAGGAAGAACTTTTTTACGCAGAGGGTAGTGGGTGTCTGGAATTCGCTGCTCAAGTTGGTGGTAGAGGCAGAAACTCTAAACTCTTTAAAAAAAAAAAGTACCTGGATCTGCACCTTAATTGCTGTAAGCTGCAGGGCTATGGGCCGGGTGCAGGAAGATGGCATTAGAAAGGACAACCTGGGTGTCCTCGGGCTGGCATGGACAAGATGGGACAAATGGCCTCCTTCTGTGCTGTAACTTTTCTATGGTTCTATAACAAAGGTTTGTTGCCATAGCATTAAAAACTAAAATAGTAGATTATCTGTCATTTATCTGATTGCTGTTTGTGGGACATTGCTGTGCGCAAACTAGCTAATGCTTTTTCTTGCAACACAACAGTGACTACACTTGAAAGGCACTTCATTGGTTGAACCATTTGGGATGTCCCGAACAATGAAGTGCACTGCATAAAAGCAAGCTCTTGCTTTCACTCATCTCATTGCTTTTGTGAGATTTTGCTCTGCTCTGCAGCACACAAGATGATTTAAGTAACCTCTGCCATCGATAAGAGCAGCAACATTATGGGGGCACAGTCACATCACAAGTCACATGGCATCCTGGTTTGGAAATGTATTGTCATTTCTCCATCATTGCTGGAGCACTATCTTGGAATTCCCTACTTAACATCATTGTGGGAGAAACTTTTTAATTCAAAATGCACACTTGCATCACTGGGGCTTATAGCCTCTAGGCTCCTTAGCAAATTCCTGCTTGTACACCACTTTGGCATGTTTGAGAATGGCAAGAACACTGCAAACAGCTGAGATGCCCAGCTCATTCATGATGTCTTTGGTGAGATCCATGAGTATATTCTTCTATATTTTGTTGTCCAGAAAGCTAACAGCACATTTAACAGCTGGTAACACAGCATCTTTCAAAAACTAGATCCGCTCTAATATTGTGAGAAGACTCCCAACAGCTCAAGAGGCCCATCACCATCTCTTAGGGTAATTAGGGATGGATGGACAACAAATGTGGCCTTGCCAGCATTACCCACATCCTGAGAATGATTTTTTAAAAATGACTGACCTATTTACCTACATAATAAATGTCACTACTGCAGTTAGTTAATCGTGTAGCTCTTTGACATGTTTTTGGGAGATGTGATAAGACACGATATACATGAATTGTTTTTTTTTTTGTTTCTTTCAGCAGGTTTAAGTGAGGGACCCCTGGCCATTTTTCCCCATCCCTAACCCAAGGGCAGAGAACCTAACTCTAGTATCCTGACTGTTGCTCAGGCTGAACTCAAAAACCACAGCACTGCTGTCTTTATATTGACATCTGTGTTTCCTGACATTACAACAGTGACTAAGCTTGAAAAGTATTCCGTTGGCTGAGAAACAATTTGGGGCTTCCTGGAAGGTGCGACATAAATGCACATTCATTTCTTTCTCAATAACGTTTGCCACTTTTTTAAAAACTTCTTTCTGACTCTATCTTTATTCTTTTTATCTTGGTGTCATTTATTTTTGTCTACCTTTTCTCATCATTTGGCTGTCAATCTCTTTAGTTTTTCTCTTCCTCTGCCCCATCCCATTTCCTCCTTTCTCTCACTTTTTCTGTCTTTCTCCCCTACCCCCTTCAACTGCACCCCAATTTAGGAGAAGCTGCTTCATACAGCAAAGATGAAGTTGAATATCTGCAGTTTCGACAGAACAATCTGTTCAGAATGAACAGCTGGACATTCTTCTGTGACAGGTGGGATAAAGTGTCCGGGGCCCTGATTCAACAAATTCCACGTTTCTCCCATGGAGGCTGGAACAGGTGTCCTGGTCCAGGGTCTGAGGAAATGCTCAAGGTGATGTCCCAGGATAGTCTGAACCCCAGTCATTTCTCTTTATATTTGTGCGAGTAGTGCAACTCATTCAGAACTGACTCCTCTTCTAAAGGAAATTTTGTTTTAAACTGATAAATAGCATCCAATTACAAAAATTGTAATTGATTTTACTGTAATATTTAGTTTATAACATTTGTAGAAGTGCTGTTTTGAGACCAGTCTTTGTTCTTGATAGAGCTCCTGAAATTGGAACTCAAATGCACCTTGCCAAACAACAGTTTCGTCTCTGACTGTAAACATGTTTCTTCATGTGCTGATGGATTATCTGATGTGATGGGTCTGTATCTGTTGAAGGACATGCATTTGTTCATTAGTTTGTGCCTGTCAGGTACATCAATCTGGCTTTGGCACGAACATACTTAAACAATTTCAGGTGGGGCTTAGGTGCACTGTATTAACCTATTTGTTGCCAGATTTGTAAGATTCCAGTCAAGAAAGATGTTAAAAATCTTCTCAACATCATAAAACAGATCCAAACAGATTTGCTTGTCACAATACTGCTCCATTTACGTGTTTGATCAATTTTCTGCCCATCTACAGAATCAACCTATCAATTCCACACCTGTTTTTTTCCTCCGTGAGCTACTGATCCCACTCTCTGGTTTCATATAACCCTTTTTCAAGCAATTGTTATGCAATTTTCTTTTAAAGATTATTCACAGACTCTGCTTTAATGATGGTTTATGCTGGAGATTTCCATATTCTGAAGAATTTTTTTCTAGTCACCCTGTTAATTCTTTTTGGGATTATCTTTAATTTGTGCCACCTGAGAATCATCTTCCTGACCGGAGGGAACAAGGGACTAGATGTTTTTCTGTCATGGGATTTCCATTGAAAGTATGTGGGGGCAGGAGTTCCACCCATGACCGCAACAGATTTCCCAGGGTCTGGGTGATTTGATGTATTCATGTTAGACTCTTAGGCTATTTTGGGAAATTGACTTGGGTGGAGGAGGAATGCCTTTTTTTGTTCAATTTATAAAACTCCCACATTGGTTAGTGCAGTCAAATGCTCTGCAGTAGGCAAAGTAACCATTTCATTTTGTAATCTCCTCCCGCCCCTGTGTTATTTGCAGTGGTGGTCACCAGGAATGCAGTGGTGTTTTTGAGGGCCAGCGCTGTTAAAGCATTAACGACAGGAAATATGTTTCATGTTGCCTTGTCCATTTCAAATAGTTTGCATAGTTTCACACTGAATTCTTGACATTGAATTGCAACAATCATGGATTTGTCCAACCTGCTAGCCTATCTATTTCCTTCCATGGTTAACTTCAAGTACCACCCTGGCACAGTTTGATGTCATCCACAAATGTCATCATCATTCCCTCAATTCCTTAGTTCGGAATATTTAAGTCTGTCATTCTCACCAGAAGATGGAAATTTTTATTGGTGTTTGGGCCCTTGGCTGTTGGTAACTAAATAGCCATTTTTGGTGCTTAAGCTTCGAACACTTGGCTGCCAACAGGCTTATTAGCTATAGGGGCATCACAATCAACTCTGTTGTTATCCTTACACAAAGTTACACAGACATTCTGTAGCAAAGTTAATCAGATAGAAGTTGAGAACAGGGATCCTGGTGAATTGCCCCCCCCCCCCCTCCCCCGCTTCTCCAACCCAGGGATATTGAGCCAGTTGGAGTCCCTGCTAAGGGAAAGGTTAGAAAATCAAATACTTTCAAACAAGAAGGAAGGGTCTGCAGTTACATTTGACCTGTTGAAATATTAACTTAAATTGCACATTTAAAACATGCAGACCAACAGCAGTTTAACAAACGCAATACAGAACACTGGGCACAAACTACTGATTCTGTCAGTGGGATCAAAATACTTTTTCCTTAGGATAACTGTAATAAGCAATTTCCTACAGTGTACATAAATTGTAAACACAGGGAAGAGTTTCCATGAGTCATATCAGTGTTATCTGAGCGGAATCACCTGAACCAGCACGAAAGAATGGTGAATTTTAAATGTGAATGTGTTGTGTCCAAAAGCAGCCTTGTTCAGGATTCCATATGCCTTACAGAATCATAGAATTGTTACAGCACAGAAGGATCTGCATTGGCTCTCCGGATAAGCAATTCATGTCATGCCATTTTCCCGCTTCTCCCCATAACCCTGCACATTCCTCCTCTTACACATAAATCTAATTCCTGTTTTAAATGCTTCAGTTGAACCTAACTCCACCTCATACTCTGAGACAATGCATTCCAGACCTGAACCACTTGCTGCTTGAAGTTTATCCTCATGTCGCTTTTGCTTCTTTTACCAATTACTTTAAATCTGTTCTCGATCCTTTCACGAGTGGGAACAACTTCTCCTCATCTACTCTGTCCTGATCAGGCCCCAGCCACGATGCTGATCATGCCCCAGGTCAGCGATGTGAGATTCCGCCAGATGCAATGGTTGAGAAATTGAGCTCATATTCTTAGATACGCAAGTATTAGTAGGCACGTTTTAAACGCTCTTCATATAAAAAAAATTTGATTACCAAGAAACTGAACATTGTACACTAATTAAGCTATTAAATGGTTCAGTATAGTTTTAAAGTTATTTTCAATGATTTGCTTGCAAGTGAAGGAGCAGTCACCTTTATTAAAAATGTTTATTTTTGGCGCTAAACCCATTTTAAGATGTATTAATGAAACTGCACCAGTTACCATTCTTAAATTCATCAAGGAATACTTATTAATGGGGGAAAATGCACATGATCTTTTGTGTTGTCCAATTGTGTTAGTTCATTGAAGGTTTTATATTTGTGGTTATGCATATTAATTTTAAAGGCAATCTGAACTGTTACCTGATCAGCATAATTGCAAATGCATTTTGATGCCATTTTCAATTTATGACCAAAGTGGAAACTCTACCTGTAAATAACTTGCACAGTAAGATATCCTCAGAGTTAAATGCTATTTTAGCACAGTAAAATTTTTACCAACTTTCACGAGTTTGGAAAGTTAGTTTTTCCCTAATGCTTTTATACTGTGCTCAACATTTAGCAGCTTGGCAGTTTTGGCTGTTCATAAAAGTTGAGATGGAATCACTTTGATGACATTGCTTCTTCAGTCACTCCCCTGTTTTGTGGATAAACGTTCTGCTCTCATTTTAAAGAAAACAAGAGCTACCCCCCCCGCTCCTTGCTCCAGCTCCATTGATTATGTTTTGCTTTTGAACCAGTGTCTTGACTAAAATTAGAGTATAAGGGTAAAGATGACATAATTGGTGTCACATTTCAGAATTCACAAGTTAATTGGTGAATAAACTTATGTCCTCTGTGAGTAACTTTGCAGCCACTGAGGGCAGATCAGTGGAAACTTGCCAGCTGATACTATGCATTCTCTCCTGGGAAGCACCAGAGGCAATTTGATTTGCCAACAGTAAACAGCTTTGTTCTAATAAGGGCCTGAAGTCAAATGGAATTCTATATTTTTCCCTCATATTTGTCAGCAAGTATTAACTGAATAACACATGTCCATTCCTCCTAAACTCTGTTGTTTGCAACAGCAACCCACTCAGTCATCACTCCTGTCCTCACATTAGCACGCAGTACACCCCACAACTCAAATTTATAATTAGCTTCAGCTAGTCCTTGTTGAACACTGCCTCTCCTTTTTTCCTTTAGGACGCTGCTGAAAGCTCACCTATTTGACCATGTGCCCATTTTCCTTACTCCTCTCTGATACGTTTCTGCATTAAAGGCACTATATCAATGCAAATTCTTCTTGAAAGGCTTATGAAGTGTCTGCAGGCTTTGCTGTGGTGGCAAGCTATGGGTCAAACTCCTGGAACTTCCTTCCTTATAGCACAGTGGATTACACCACATGGACTGCAGTGGTGCAAGAAGGCAGCTCACCACCACCTTCTTGAGGGCAATTAGGGATGGGCAATAAATACTGGCCTAGCCAGCGACATCCACTCCCAAAAATGATTTTAAAAAAGGACACAAATTTATGCATTGTTTTGTGTCCTGCTTTTTTAAAATCATTTTTGGGACATGGACATCGCTGGCTGGGCCAGTATTTATTGCCCATCCCTAATTGCCCTCAAGGAGGTGGTGGTGAGCTGCCTTCTTGCACCACTTCTATTAAATTTATGCATTTTTAGTGAAGTTGTAATAGAATGCCATAGCTTTATTATTTGTTAATTAATAATTAGTCCATTTCTTATTTTTCTTTTCGTGTTCTTGCCATTTTTGGTGTTCTTAAAAACCTAGATACTTCTCGTAAAGTTATTGTTCAGGAAAATGCATTCATTTTGAGGTGTAAAAGCCATACATCAGGGTTATTCAAATGTTGATTGTGAATTCGAGAAGCGCTTTCACAAATCCCAGAACTCTCATGACTATGGTGATGCCTACAACCTGGTGTTTCTGATTTGGAGATATGTAATTTGCACATTCTGTGTAGCTCCTGATAGAACCTTTACTACATTATTTGTGTTCTGTCTGCTGCATCATTTCCCATAAGACAAAGATGATGGGCAGTTTGTTGCCAGGTTTTGCTAAAACAAATTGTTTGGAAACATAAGTTTAGACTTTTCCCACCCTATGGCAATAACCCCTCTTGGACTTCATGGGCAACATGCACCAATATGGATGCCAATCAATTTACTGTCTTAATCATGCTTAGTGTGTTTTTATGTTTTTTTTTGCTCTCCACCACAATCAAGAAGGCAAATGCTCGCAAAGCCACAAAGAAAATCTACCCATGACCCCAGTTTGGTGGAATTAAAAGGTCAATGCAAATGGGGTGTAATGCTGTAGAAATTAGGCTCCACTCCAAGTTCCTCCCATTAGCCTGTTACAGAACTGAAATCAAACGTTTTGCCTATTCCAGCATCTGGAATTTCGGGGCCAAAGAATACAGGAGGTTTTTTTTCAGAAGTTGTATGGTCTTCTTCCATCATAGAGTAATGCTGTTAACGGCTTGAGTTTTTGTTGCTCAGTGGAGGTGTTTGGGCACTAACCCTGACAGTGACAAGCTTTAGCAAGCTTATTTGTACATTGTATTAAATCATTCCTGTGTTCTGCTGAAAGGTCATTGCCCTGAAATGTTAATTATGTTCCACTCTTCACAGCAGCTACCTGACCTGCTGAGTGTTTTCAGTATTTTCTGCTTTATTCCTGTGTTTTTATTGACTTTTTACTGTAGCCACTTATGTGAAGCAACTGTAGAAAACTTTGTTGTTATTTTCTTATTAGGAAGTTCAGTAATCAAAAGAAAATATTGCAACAGTGCACTTATCACATAGGAACCTCCCCTTTGCACATCTCAAGCTTTCATTATGTGAAGGAGGATTGCAGAAGAGTATTTTTATAACTCAATTATTGTAAACAGGCCCTCTTGATCTGAGTCACATCAACCTACATACGGTCTCAGGTTTCACCTGCAGCAGGCTGGTAGCTGGGATCAATTTCATCTGATCCATGGAAAGACAAAAGCAGCCAAGACTTCCACTCTTGAATGCCATTCTGTCATGGCTGCTGCTGGACTCCAGATGAGAAAAGTTATTGCACTTAGTAGTGATGTTGTCTGCGGTTGACATTCTCTACATGAAGAATGGTCATTGGGTTGAGATGTGAGGAGGCTGTCCAGACTCTTAGGAAAGCATTGTCAAGTAATATAAGCTTCAGGAGAGATAGGGACAGAATTGCTGGGGCTAAGGCATTTAAAAAAAAGTGATCACAAATATTCATAATGAACTGAAGTGAATTTATCAAATTTTAGGGAATTTCTCTACAATCAGTTCATTGTGGATTGTGTGATAGAGAAGAATAGAAAATAGTTTAATACATGGGGGAAGAAATGTTAATGACTTGGAAAGAAACAGAATTAGAGAAAACGGGACAAAGAAGCAAAAAGAAACATAGAAGGATAGTAGCATAGCTTATTGTTTTTAGTGCCAAACCATCAGCATTTCTGTAGAAATTAGTAAACTAGTACCAGTACAGTATAGTTAATTATTGGATTTGTATTGTACATACGTTGAAATGATCAACTTGGTTACAGGGCTGTGAGCTGTACAGCCATTATAAAAGACCAGGAGTTCGCAGTAAAATAGAATTAGTCTCAGTTGGTTTCTGTTCCCAGTTGTTTCTCAGTTTATTTATTTTATGACAGTTGTATTAAATTTTGCATTTTAATATACAAAGGCATTGCAGTATCATTGTATATATTTGTTCAAATCTGCTTCTCCTTACCCATATTGCCTTTGAACAATATTTGGAATGTTGGCATGGTAGCAATGAATGTGAAAGAGCCAGTGAGGATTGGAAATAAGTAGCTTGTGAACCTGGCACGAAGTCACACTCCCTCCTCTATCAAAGTGCTAACTTGTGCAACGCTGGAAGTTGCTCAAATGGTCATTCTTCATCTGCGAGCTGAGACAGCAGATATCAGCAGGCCACTTAATCATGGAGGGCATCACAGCCAAGCTGGCTCTTATCTGTGACATACATTTGCCAAGCAGTGCCTTGTCTACCAGTGATCAGATGTTGGAACCCTTGCTGATTTCCCGCCTCCCTAGTTCAGGAATGCTGAAGCCAACTGTAGCACCGAAACACTGTCTGGACTGAAATTGACTGACTCAGCACAGACTAGGCATTAAAATGGGGAACCTCTGGACTGTAGGTTTGTTAAACCTCATTTTTATCAACTAAACCATTAGAAGAGCTTGTATGATTTATTTGTGCTTACAAAGGAGTGCAACGAGTGAGCAATTTAATTTTACAACATTATTCGCAGGTTTGGAAGGCATCAGCTCGGACTGTGAGGAGCAGCTGGTAGAAAGTGTCCACGATTGCACTTTTGAATTTTTTCCTGTGAAACTTAAAATCTGTTTTTCTACAACTTGAGAGAGTTGTGCTGGTTCTCACTTGGCTTTGACTGTGCAAGTTAGATAGAGAACTGTGGTGTTAAATTACCATTTTATTTTATTTAGTATCCGTAATGTTGGAGGTTTGGTACAGCTAGACTGCATAAAGTGGGTGAAACAATTTCATGTTAAAATGCTAATATGTTGCCAAGCCCATCACTTTTAAAATGGTTTGAGTTTTATATCTATTGTTGTTCTCACAGTTGTCTGTATTTCTTCAATTGTATTCATGCTCTAATTTTAATATATTAATCATTTGAAAAAATTGGAAAGTGTTTCAACATCAAGTTAAGTGGTCCGGAACAGTCTAGTATGAATCTGAGGCAACATTTGGGGTTTAGTAAGTCAAAGAATGCAATTGACTGAGATAAATTGCAGCAACCTTGCTTGTCCTGCTTTCTAACCTTAATTAGCACATTCCTTTAGATAATATCACCACCTTCAACACCTCTTTGTCCTTTTGTCTGTGACATCTTTTGGTTATCTCCACCTATCACTGGCAATCTACCTAGCTCTTCTTGTCCCAACCCCCCCTACTCCCCCCCACCCCCCTAAAACCAGCTTCTATTTCACCCCTTTTCTATTTTTACTTAGTTCTGTTGAAAGGTCATGAGGACTCGAAACGTTAACTGTGCTCCTCTCCACAGATGCTGCCAGACCTGCTGAGTTTTTGTTTTGGATTTCCAGCATCCGCAGTTCTTTGCTTTTATTTTACAGTCAAGAGACGGTTGTGTCTCAGGCTTGGGTAACAAAGCTATAAAGATCTGTAGATTACAAAGGAAAGGGTGGGGGTGGGGAAGAAGAGGATCTGGAGGTGAATTAGGGAAAAGAGGAGAAAAGAATAACAAAACAGACCAGGATAATGAGAAAATTGACAGATGGGCATGCTTAGGGATGGCAAAATGGAGGGATAAGGAGGAAGAGTTAAAGAATGGAGAGATTGGGAAGAAATGTTGGGCAGGGAAATAGTGGGAAGGGGAGAGATTGAACACAAAATGAGAATAAGATGTGGTAAGAGGAATAAATATTGGCAAGTAGATAAAGGTAAGGAAAATTGAGATTTTGGCTGACATAAAAAATTGAGAAAGTAAGTAAGATGATGAAGATTATTTAGTGTAAGTGAGACAGATGAAAGGTAGTACAAAGAGTATGGAGTAGGGCTGAAGATTGCAAAAATCTAATATTGAATATCCCTTTAAATAATTTCTTCATTAACTATTGTTTAATAAAACCTGTATGGATTTTAACAGTTGCAGTGGGAATTTAATAATCCAGGAGGGATTAATCCATTTAATACAGAACAGAGAAAGAAAAGATTGACTCAGGAAGTGTGGATTTACTGGGATGAAGTTATCTTGCTGAAACTGTAAATAGCACTTTGCAGTGAGACTTGCTGTAGAATTTGTTGAAGTTCTAAATTGCACAAGTTGGGGCTGCAAGCCGCAGGGCTACTGTTGAGTTAATGCCTGACAGGTTCAGCTCACTACAGGGCAAGTTTAAAAATACATTGGCATTTCCAAAAGCAACTGAATGCAATTGGATAAGATTAGTGGCATTTCATAGGATAACAGCTTCTCTGGAATCTCAGTGTATTGACTTAAAGGTTTTTGGCTTCATTTGCAAATCCCTTCTTGGCTTTATTCCTTGCCGCTGGAATGATTTCCTTATACCAAATGTCCAAGCTTGTGCGGTGTGCTCTTTTATCTTTGGTTAACACTTTGCTCAGAGCTAGCTCTGCAGTATCACAAATCTTTCACTCACTATTCCAGCAGAACTTTTCTCTAAATCACTATACTTTGTCACTTCTTTCCTTTTAAAATACACCACAAGAAACTATCTCTTCAGTTATACTTTTGGCTCCTTCAATCTCTGTCATTCCACCTTGGTGTCCTCTTTCCCTCTCATCAAGGCCTTAAGATATTCCAAATGAGGGAAGTATATACATACAACTGTAAGTTGTTGGGAGAGATGGAAACAAAGATGAAGCCATAAGAGAAATTGCGATGGGAAAATAAGTATTGATTTCCATTTTATAACTTTTTTCCTATGATCATATCCCACCTCTTGTCACTTAGACACAGGAGATTGCATTTCACTCACAGGTACCTCAGTCTGTTCTTGTTCCTGTGGCTGATTAGAAATAGTCTAGGAACAGAGTTCCTGCAGTGACACTGAATGGAGACTGCAGCTCACAACCCACCACCTGCTACAGAGTGAATTCCACCCCCAGTCCCAATGTTCCTGGAGCAGAAATATGTCATGTTTCCACAGGAGGTTTTTATGCATCAGAAGGTCCCAGGTTGCCTGTGATGATCATTTTTACCAGCCTGAAAGTACAGTAACAAGGGGAGGACACTGCTGCATCCTTTAGCAACTGTTATACCTACACAACAATCCCCATTGAATACAGGTTCCCTCTTAAATAATTACTGCAACAACTATGAGCTAATATTTTGAGCAGCATCCCTTGCCTACTTCATTTTAAGAACTTTTAAATATCCTTACCAAACTTTCCTGAAGTTATTTTTAGACAAAGCTCTTGACAGTTGAGATGAGGATATTGAGCATGTTCTTGTGAGACCCATGTTAAATCATTTTGGACAATTTTTTTTTTAATCCAGGCAGCATGTTACTTGGTAATGCTTTGAGAACTCTTAAGAAATTTAAGTAACAATTACATTATTATGCAGTCAGCTTCATGAATGAGCTCATGCAAATTGACTGACTAGTTGGATTTTTTGTTGTAACGTCTGATTTCCTTTTTGCATATGTGATGTGATGATACTTTAAATGCCTGTTTCACTATCCAGGTAGCTGATGTTGCCTTTATCGCCACAGCCATAAAGCTGCACACTGTAATTAAACCAGTTTGTGTTGGCTACATGTTTCAATTGAATAGAGTATGGGTTTTTAAACTGAGGTCATTGGATTCTAGGGGATCTTCAAAGTCATCAGATTTCTGTATTTGTTCACCTACTAGCTTATTATTTCTGTGGGTTTTACTAAGAAATTGTTTTTTTTTTTGCAATGGAAAGATTTCAAGCTTTGTATCAGACAACATCTTTTGGAAATTAGGATTGGGATTCCTGGAAGCGTGTGCAGCCTTTGCCCAAATGTCACTGGGAGTTTGTTGCTATTTGCAGGAGGTGCCAAATTGCCCTCTCCCAGTCAACATGGAAAAATTAGAAAACTGGAATAAAGCTTAACATTAGGATTGTAGAAATTAGCTATGCATTCAAAGCAAATATAAGAGAAATCTATTTACAACAGGCACTTTCTTACTGTGGAATTGTCCAAAAAAGTTAATATAAGATGACCTTTTTGCAGCTTGAAGGCATGCAAGTAGTCCATTTCTACCTGTTAATGAAGGGCATACCAAGATATCCACAGGTTAATGAAATGCGTGCCATAATATTTTTGGTCTCATTGCAACTAAATTAAGTGAAATTGGTTAGTGACTAATGGAGCTAGCAAAGTGGACCTATTCTATTCATTGCACTGTGAAAAATGTATTTCGGTGACAGGAAGAGATTAGTACTCTACTAGTTACTGATAAATAGAAAAACACAGGACAAAGGAGTTATAAATTTAGTTGAAGTGTCTGGAAAAGACTCATACAGAGACAAAGAGAAAGAAAGAAGGTATTTGCAAAATGTATGTCGGAGGATCGTCAAAGAAAACTATAGTAAACAATTTTTGAGAGCTGCACTCAACCACCTGGACATGTATTAACGATGTGCCAGTGGTGTTCAGCCAAGTGCAGGCCCACCAGCTCTCTGCTGGGAGCAATGCTAACTGGGCATCAGCTGCTTAAGTGCTGAGTCAGGCCCTTAGCGTGCTGGAGACACACCGTCCATGTGCTGAGAATAGTGCATGTCAGCTGGAGGACCACAAGTTATATGTCTGACTGGCACATTTGTTACAAATAAACTCCCCTTCCTTTTCTTTTAGATCACTGAAACAAATTGCTGAAGGGTATGTGTCTTACAGAAAGATTCTTGTCTTGATGACTTTCCCTTCAGCAGCAAGCTAAGTGATTGATTGAAAAACTCAGTTTTGCAAGGATTCACATAGATTATGCATTTGTCCCCCACTAGTCAGCAACCCAACCTCACCTGGCAAAAGGTACTTCCATAAATTAGCAGATTCCTGAACTCAACTATTAGAAATGACCCTCCGCATATTGCTTTCTCCTGCTTGACATTGTGAATCTGGACCAATGACCAAAGAACTGCACATCCCCAGCCATAAACAGTCCTCGAAACACCCACTACTTCCAAAAATTCAGCAAGAGCCAGTGTATCATCCAACTTGCAGGTTAATAGTTTGCTTACATTACTGACATCATGATCTGCTGTACATATTTCAGGCACATGCATTAAACAGCTGCGCTGACACCTTCAATGACATGGTGCTCAGTGCATGCTGTACCATAAGTGATCAGGAGCGGTGCAGACACCGGTTTTGTCTTCAACTGTCACCCATAGTGTCGGAACTACTAGTGCTATGGAGCCAAATTTTGCAGCCTACCCATGAAGACTACAACAAAAAATGACACACTGCTTGTGAACTTTATTTCTATCTTGTGTTTGTGTGCTTTTCTTGTAGGTTGCTTTTAAATTATATGCCTAATCAGAAAATAATGGTTCAACAATATTTTGCAAAATTCAAACGCAACATGAAAAATATATATTGTGAGTTAGCCCAATTTTACTGCATATCATATGGTCTTAGTAAGAGGATAAAATGCTACAGATCAGCAATATGCTTAACAGAGATAACATTAATAATATGACAGCGGAGTGACTGGTCATCTTGATTCTTCCCAAGCGCATAATAGTGATCCCACAAGGAAATCTTTTTGACGGATTGAGCCTAGTGCTGCAGGCACTGTGTGAATGCTGTTAGACGAGGAACTCCAACTGTCAGTTGTAACAGGTTGATGTAGCAACTATAATAGTATCCCATTGTCAATACGCAAACAGCTGCAAGAGTCATGACATCAAGGCTTCCACAGTGTATGTTAGCAGAGATTAGAGTGCTAAAAATACCTCATTGAATGGGAAAATAGCTGCAATGCATATAATAATACAAACTCATGAGGGAAGCTGTTGCTTGTTTCAAGACCGTGCTCAATCTGCAGCACTTTGCATTAAGATAGCTAAGTGTGCATCTTTGTGCTAATGATTTACTATGTGAAACTCAGACAGAGAGTAAGGGAATACTTGGAGTCTTCATCACTAGTGATTTATAAAAGGTTTCCTGACAAACAGAATAAATGCTGTGTTTCAGTTCTCCATTCAGCATTCTCTTTACGACATGCATTTCATGTAATAAAACACCACCAATGGAATGCTGAATAAGCTACACAAATAGTGAGACATATGATCTAACCTTGTTGTATCTAGTTGTCCAAATTGTAATGTGAACTGCCCTGACACAAAGCCTGGGACACTGACATCATCATTTCTTCCTCCATCCCATCAGCTTGTTCTGCTAATTTGATATGTGGGTAATAAGCATGCAGGTATTAAATTCTACAATCAATTATGACTCTATCCTAACTTGTCTGTAAAGAGAAGCTTCTCTCTATAATTTCTTGCAGGCTGCTTATCAAATCCATAAAGGCCAATATGGGTAGGTGTTAATGTTAATCACGCAAGTGCATTTGTATGAAAATCCTTTATGACTATTTTAGTAAAAACATCAACCTGTTCAAAATACCAATATTTCACATATTTTGCTGGTAAAATGCATGTAATTAAATGGCTTGCTGGATTGACAATTGGCTTGCAAAATAGAAAGCAAAGTTGCAATACATGGACAAGAAAGATTGTGTGTAGGCCAGTAATTAGAGCCCACCATTTCTGATATTCATGTCAGGCATGCTATAAAATTAATGACTCATTCATTTTAAATTATCTCCCAAAATGAAAAGAAATCTCCAAGTTCCATGTAATATTACCAGATAAGTGTTGTCCAATAGGCTTTTGATACTTGCCAAACTTGTGGCAATCAGATACAAAATCTATGCAATATTAATAAAACAATGCCCAATCTTTTGAAAATAGGTTTGAGATTTTAAACTGTAAGCAATCAAGACCAGTAAACTCACGGTCAGAGCAAAGCTTCAAAAGGGTTCTGCAATCCAACTTTTCCGTAAACAGGCCTCATGCACTCATAGGGTGGTGACAATCTGTTGACTGAAGTGTTTTGTTTCTGACCCTATACTCTAGTTTATTTTAAAAGCAAAACAAATTTCTTCAAGTGTAAAAAATGTTTATTTTAACAGAATTGATATATTAGGAGAGTCAGGAGGGGAAAGGAATTGACAGATTTCTGCATATTGGCTTATGTGCGCTCACTCTTGTGTATCCTCTGTCGCCTGCCATTTCCAAACACAGGACATTTAATGGACTTTTGTTTCATGGCCAACCTCTTGTAATCTCTCTTTTTACGCAAATAGTGCCCTATTCCTCTCAATTTCTTATTTCAACAGACCTGTTAAGACGAGGCTGAACACATTTGAATGTTGCTGCATGGCCCCATGTTTGCCAAAATTTCAGTCCTCATTGGCAGTGTGTGCAAGTGTTGAAGGAGATACAAGTGAACCAGAATGTGAAGGATGGAGCGTTCATTTGGAATACTGGAGGGGCAAGATGCGTCTTTGTGACATCTTGTTGGAGATCACTCCATCACTCACCTGCCTAAATTGTTTGGTGAAAACTGCCAACTACCCATTAAACAAAACCATACCTATACCTCGGTCTTTCAGAAGCACCAGAGAGAATGGGAACAGAGAAGATAACCAAAGCAGATTATTTTTCTTGATTTATTGAAAAAGTGGCCCTTCCACTTTCAGGTCACTAGAAACCTGACAACTCAACTATATTTTTAACTCTTTTCTTCTCCGCCGATGCTGCCAGACCTGCTGAGTTTTTCCAGGTAATTCTGTTTTTGTTTTGGATTTCCAGCATCCGCAGTTTTTTTGTTTTTATATTTTGATAAATCTAGTTGAGATCTGACAAGTAGGTGACTCTTGTCTCACAGCAACATGGTTGATTCTTTCTTGTTTAATTAGGGACGGATGATCATTACTGATGTAGTGAGTGACACCCATACTCATACTCACTGCTGCAACCTGAACACAACTCAACACTGTGTGGCTCTAAAAATGAACAACATCAATCCACCACATATCTGTGGCCAATTCGCCACATGGCAAGTGGCGACATATTGGACAACACTTCACTAGATGGTGGACAGCCTAATTGTCAACTAGCCTTCTTGCATTTGGGCTGCTGTTTTGATCAGTTAGAATTGCACGGCTACAACAAAATCATAAAGGTTTGAGTTTGATTCTGAAACAGAAGCAGAATGACTGAGACCTAGTGGCTGGATTGAAGCCTAATTGAGGATGGATTGTGTGGTGGGTGCGGGTTACATGTTCATTCACTTCTATCATGATCCTGGGTTTAAGGATTTGTTAAACATTCCCCATAATGGTTAATTTTGTCATTGGTGAAGTTTATCCTTCAGGGCCAGTTTCATGACATTGTGTTCTGAGGGACCCTGAGTTTTTGCTTGGTGTTAAAGATGGAAAATCTGTTTTTAAATGGACAGCAGTTTTACTGTCAAAGAATGACAGTTCTGATTTGGTTCCTGCCCAACAGATTAGTGACACTGCATCCGTACCTCATTCACCACTGGTTAATACCATGCTGTCATATTGGTTCCTTTCTCTGGAACCTTACTGGCTGCATCAAAACCTAACTTGACCTCTGTTTCCAAAAGGTCCTCCCATGAGGAAACTTTCCTGTTTGTCTTGTGAATTGCACCCAGAAGCATCAGTGTAATTGGGCCTTTGTGATTGCCATTCACATTCAGCGTTTAACATTTATAACTGAGATGACCTTTATCACTCACCCCTGAACCTGGTTCATGTTCATGTTTTTGAAAGTTAAGGCCAGCAGTTTCCACTAATATTCAAATAATCTCCCTTACGTGGAAGCCCCTCGTACTGTTTTACCACTAGTTTTTATACCCTTAGCTCATAGTTCCGGCCAGTGTACATTTTTAAAGTTTTAGGTTTCTTTTACCTAAGCCGTGCAAGGTATTGAATAAAATATAATTGCTGTCTCAGATTCTGGATTTTGACATTAAGAAAAGAATGCAATGAAACTGTCAAAATATTGAGAAATTGCCTTGAACCCCAACTG